>NC_092784.1:58938120-59173120 GCF_047496795.1 Chiloscyllium punctatum
GTGAAGCCACTTTAGATTTGGTACTGGGTAATGCGCCCAGCCAGGTGTTAGACTTGGAAGTAGGTGAGCACTTTGGAGACAGCGATCACAATTCTGTCAGGTTTACGTTAGTGATGGAAAAGGAATGGGTGTACTCCACCGAGCAAGAGTTCCAGCTGGGGGAAGGGAAATTACGATGCAATTAGGAAAGATTTAGGAAGCGTAGAATGGGGAAGGAAACTGCAGGGGATGAGCACATTAAAAATGTGGAGCTTATTCAAGGGAAAGCTCCTGTGTGTCCTAGATAAGTATGTACCTGTCAGGCAGGGAGGAAGCTGTAGACCGTGGGAGTCGTGGTTTACTAAGGAAGTGAAATCTCTGGTCAAGAGAAAGAAGAAGGCTTATGTTAGGATGAGATGTGAAGGCTCAGTTAGGGCACTTGAGGGTTACAAGGTAGCCAGGAAAGACCTAAAGAGAGAGCTCAGAAGAGCCAGGAGGAGACATGGGAAGTTGTTGGTGGATAGGATCAGGGTAAGCCCTAAGGCTTTCTATAGGTATTTAAGGAATAAAAGAATGAAGAGAGTAAGATTAGGACCAATCAAGGATAGTAGTGGGAAGTTGTGTGTGGAGTCAGAGGAGATAGGGGAAACACTTAATGAATATTTTTCGACAGGATTCACTCTAGAAAACGACAATGTTATCGAGGAGAATACTGAGATACAGGCTACTAGACTGGGTGGGATTGAGGTTCACAAGGAAGAGGTATTAGAAATCCTGCAGTGAGTGTGAAAATAGATAAATCCCCTGGGCCGGATGGGATTTATCCTCGGATCCTCTGGGAAGCCAGGGAGGAGATTGCCGAGCCTTTGGCATTGATCTTTAAATCGTCATTGTCTACAGGAATAGTGCCAGAAGACTGGAGGATAGCAAATGTGGTTCCCCTGTTCAAGAAGGGGAGTAGAGACAACCCTGGTAATTATAGACCAGTGAGCCTTACTTCAGTTGTTGGTAAAGTGTTGGAAAAGGTTATAAGAGATAGGATTTATAATCATCTAGAAAATAATAATCTGATCAGGGATAGTCAGCACGGTTTTGTGAAGGGTAGGTCGTGCCACACAAACCTTACTGAGTTCTTTGAGAAGGTGACCAAACAGGTAGATGAGGGTAAACCGGTTGATGTGGTGTATATGGATTTCAGCAAGGCATTCGATAAGGTTCCCCACAGTAGGCTATTGTACAAAATGGGGAGGAATGGGATTGTGGGAGATATCGCAGTTTGGATCAGTAATTGGCTTGCTGAAAGAAGACAGAGGGTGGTGGTTGATGGGAAATGTTCATCTTGGTGTCCAGTTACCAGTGGTGTACCGCAAGGGTCGGTGTTGGGTCCACTGCTGTTCGTCATTTTTATAAACTACCTGGATGAGGGCGTAGAAGGGTGGGTTAGTAAATGTGCAGATGACACGAAGGTCGGTGGAGTTGTGGATAGTGACGAAGGATGTTGTAGGTTACAGAGAGACATAGATAAGCTGCAGAGCTGGGCTGAAAGGTGACAAATGGAGTTTAATGTGGACAAGTGTGAGGTGATACACTTTGGTCGGAGTAATCGGAATGCAAAGTACTGGGCTAATGGTAAGATTCTTGGTAGTGTAGATGAGCAGAGAGATCTCGGTGTCCATGTACACAGATCCCTGAAAGTTTCCACCCAGATTGATAGGGTTGTTAAGAAGACATATAGTGTGTTAGCTTTTATTAATAGAGGGATCGAGTTCTGGAATCATGAGGTCAAGCTGCAGCTGTACAAAGCTCTGGTACGGCCGCACTTAGAGTACTGTGTACAGTTCTGGTCACCGCATTATAAGAAGGATGTGGAAGCTTTGGAAAGGGAGAGGAGATTTACTAGGATGTTGCCTGGTGTGGAGGGAAGGTCTTACAAGGAAAGGCTGAGGGCCTTGAGCCTGTTTTTGTTGGAGAGAAGAAGGTTGAGAGGTGACTTAATAGAGACATATAAGATAATCAGAGGGTTAGATAGGGTGGACAGGGAGAGCCTTTTTCCAAGTATGGTGACGGTGAGCACGAGGGGGCATAGCTTTAAATTGAGGGGTGATAGATATAGGACAGATGTCAGAGGTAGTTTCTTTACTCAGAGAGTAGGAAGGGTATAGAATGCTTTGCCTGCAACGGTAGTAGATTTGCCAACTTTAAGTACATTTAAGTTGTCACTGGACAAGCATATGGACGTACATGGAATAGTGTAGGTGGGATGGGCTTCAGATTGGTATGACAGGGCAGCACAACATCGAGGGCCGAAGGGCCTGTACTGCACTGTAAGGCTCTATGTTCTATGTCAGTGCTGAACACACACTTTACCACGTCACTAATTTAACCTGCTATCTGTCAATGGGAGTAGCTCCTCCTTTCGAATTGGAATACATATAGTTATCCCAAATAATACCAGGACCAAAGGGGTTAAGTCACAACGGCAAGTTTCATAGAGGAGACTTTTATTTTATTGAATTTAGAAGATTGAGACAATTATCTCAAGTTTGAGATGATTATATGATGTGGAGGTGCTGGTGTGGACTAAGTCAGTCATCAAACAACACTGGGTTATAGTCCAATAGCACTGCTCCGAAAGCTCGCGATTTCAAATAAACCTGTTGGACTATAATCCAGTGTCGTGTGACTTCTGACCTTGAGATGATTATAAGAATTCTGTTGGGACTAAACGACCAGAATCTTAAACTTGAAACTAGCTTGTTGCGGGGTGATAAAAGGACGGTACAATTAGTTGTAGAGTCTCACTCAAGTTCGGGCCCAATTCAAAAAGAAATCTCAAAGAAGGTGGCAGGCCTGCGGTGAGATTAGCATCTTGCAAATTGTTGGGCACTTGGCTGAAAATGCTTGCAGCAGGTTTGAAGATTCCACTCGGGCTGCGGTCTGGGAAGTGGTGGTCCTTCAGCTCAGAGACTCATGTTCGAACCCTAAATCAGGTAAGAACTCTCTGCCTTCAGTGCGTACAAGGTGATGAAGTTACAGTAATGTGCAGTGCAGTGATGCCCAGCTCCTGTGAGGGTTACACTCACTCCACCCAACAACAGCAGGATTGGTGACACCAGGGAGGGTGGGTCATCCAACTCTGGTGAGAAGGACAGCAGATTTTTAGTGAGGGTGCAGAGGAGGTTTACTGGAAGCCTTGCTCTCAGATAGCTGGACAGCGGGGTGTGGTGCAACAGTGTGGGTCCAATTCCCACACCAACTGAGGTTTCCATGAGTGATTCTCCTTCGCTCTGATAGTTTGGTGACTCTCTGCTTAAACCACCACCAATTGCCTCTCTCGTTGAGAGAGCAAGCCCTATACTGACGTTACCCTGAACCATGGCGCAGTGAAAGATGAAGGTTTCGGTTGTCGAAGAGCCGGGAGAGTCACTTCCTTGACTTGAACAGGTTCATGTGAACCTGAACGGAAATAGTCAAAACCCTTTGATGGAGTAAATCAGGAGCAACAGCCTGGAAGCTCAGGTTTGATAAGGAGAGGAGGCAGTAACTGACCGAGGGTGTTGAGGAGAATTTGACCTTCACACAGTGAGTTGTGGTCACGTGGAGGTGCACAGGCTGAAAGAGCAAGGACAGCCGATTCAAAAGGGAACTTGCAGAGGGAACTGGAGAAACATCTGAAAAGGAAACATCTTCAGAGCCAAGTGGAAATACAGGGAAGAGGAACCAAGTGTTGTGCTATTTCAGACAGGCTGCATGTCGTCATTCTGTGCCATAGGAATCTCTGAATTAAATGGTTATATTACCCGCAGTATAGTGCACAGTTAGAGGCCATTTGGTCCATCTACTCTGCACAACGAGTTATGCTGCATTCCATCTTCCTCTCACCCTCCACAACTACCCAATGCCAAAAGGTGGCAGATCATGGACTGATAAGGTTCAGGCTGATAAGTGATAAGTGACACTCCCACCACAAAAGTGCCAGGCAGTAAGTGACTGCACCAAGAGAGAGAGTCCAAGCCTCATCCCCTGTCATCACCATTGCTACACTCGCCCACTATCAACATCCTGGGGGTGACTGTTAGCCAGAAACTGAACTGCACTAGTTTTTATAAATAGTGTGGCAACAAGAACATCTTAGTGACCTCTACACAGAGGCTGCAGAGTTTCATTCTGTTTATTATTTTTTAAAGTACCTTAACGCATCTCAGCAATAAGTCCAGAGAGACTGTTACCTCGACACCAAATCACCCCTTATTCACATGTGGAGGGTCCCTCACACTGGCTTCCTCAGATCCAGCGCTCACAGTGAACAGAGGCCCTGACACAGAAACAGAAATTGCTGGAAAAGCTCAGCTGGGAAAAGCCCTGGCCGTGTCTGAGGAGAGAAATCAGAGTTAACTCCGTCCTGAGGGTCACTCAACCTGAAAAGTTCATTCTGATTTTTCTCCACAGGTATTGAGGGCGCAGCTGCCTCACAGCGTCAGGGACTCTGGTTCGATTCCAGTCTCGGGCGACTGACCGTGTGGAGTTTGCACATTCTCCTTGTGTCTGCGTGGGTTTCCTCTGGGTGCTCCGGTTTTGTCCCACAGTCCAAAGATGTGCATGTCAGGTGAATTGGCCATGCTAAATTGCCCGTAGTGTTAGGTGCATTAGTCAGAGGGAAATGGGTCTGGGTGGGTTACTCTTCAGAGAGTCGGTGCGGACTGGTTGGGCCGAAGGGCCTGTTTCCACACTGTAGGGAATCAAATCTAAATGTGGTGTAATGGGGAATGGATTAGGGTGGGATACTCTTCAGACGGTCAGTGTGGACTTGAAGGGCCTATTTCCATACTGTAGGGATTCTAATGTGCTGCCAGACCTGCTGAGATTATACAACAATTTCTGGGGGGGTTTTTTCCCTGATTTACAGCATCTGCAAATGTTCGACTTTTATTTATATTATGACAGTCTTATTTATACCTGTCAGCCAAGGGTCCATGATTGGATCCCTAATCAGGGAACTCATATTCTATCAGATCCGCCTGAATGACCTTGTGACAATCACTACAATTAGATTAGATTAGATTAGATTACTTACAGTGTGGAAACAGGCCCTTCGGCCCAACAAGTCCACACCGCCCCGCCGAAGCGCAACCCACCCATACCCCTATATCTACCCCTTACCTAACACTATGGGCAATTTAGCATGGCCAATTCACCTGACCTGCACATCTTTGGACTGTGGGAGGAAACCGGAGCACCCGGAGGAAACCCACGCAGACACGGGGAGAACGTGCAAACTCCACACAGACAGTTGCCCGAGGTGGGAATTGAACCCGGGTCTCTGGCGCTGTGAGGCAGCAGTGCTAACCACTGTGCCACCATGCCTCCCAATTCTCGGGTCATCGTCATAGTTTCAGTGAACACAGCAAGGCTGGGTTTATAAAGTATTCATTACATGCCTGTTGGAGCAGTGAAAACCTGTGGCAACTACATTACAGACTTGGCCTTTTGTAAATATAGGTTTTGTCTGGGGAGAACATTTTGAGGTTTACCACTCACTGGTGAGAATGCATCAACTGTTCATGGAAGCAATTAGCAATGACAAGTTAAAGAATATCTCACCATATCAATGTGTAGAGAGATGTGGGTAATCCACTCCAGTATTTACCAGATACACTTTGTCTCGAAAGAGGGGACTGGGAAACTGGAACCCAACTCTGAAAGAAAGAGTGGCTCTCACAGCTGGGTCAGGTCGTTCCCAATAATGTTGGAAATCTCAGCGACCAGCGGTGATTCTCCTCCGGAACGCAGGAATGATTGATCCATAGGAATATGGGAGCAAGGACTGCAGCGGTTCAAGATGGCAGCTCACCACGACCTCCGCGAGGGGCAACTAGGGACGGAAAACGGAAGCTGACCCAGCCAGCAAGGTGCGCGTCCCAAGGAAGAATAACCAAAAATTTCAAAAGCATCAGGCTAGTGGCACCCATATCCTGAGGGTGAATTTGAGAGAAGAATGAGATTGCCCCTGGGGAAGGTCCGAGTAAAGCTTCAGGACACCCCGAGATGGTCGATCACTCCTACGTCCCGGGAGTGAGTGACTGTTGCGTGATAGTTCAGAATCCAAGTACTGCTGAAGAAAAGCCTTCAACTATCCACAATCAGCAAGCATCCGACCACACCCCAACCAGCCTGAGCTTCCTAAATTCCCAACCCAGTATCCAGTGTTGGATTTGATTCTGCAATTGACAACATTTGCTGGATAATCCAGAGTGGGGGATGATGAAGTCCGACAGCCGAGTTATGGTTTCTCGTCAGGTTCACATGTGGAACTGCAGGTAGTGAACATGTAAATGTTAATGTCCAGGGCCCTGGTCTCTGTGGATATAAACAACATGGACGTGCACTAGACCTGTTTTAACCCAACAGAATAGGTGACAGCCATTTGCTGGTTCACGTTCAAAAACAGAAATTGCCGGAGAAACTCGGCAGGTCTGGCAGCATCTGTGGAGAGAGAGAGAGAGAGAGAAAACAGAGTTAATGTTTCAGGCTCAGCAGCCTTTTTTCACTTTTCAAGGCAATGCCCAAGTCAGGCTGGTTTAAAATTTAAACAAAGCCTGGAAGTTAACTGTCAATCAGCATTAGCAGATGCATTCTCCATGGCAACACCCCACCAATAAGAGTCCACTTGCCAACCAATCAGCATGCTTCTCTCATGCAGTAGAAATGCTGTACCCCCATCCTGCCACTTGAATTGGCATTCCTGTCAATTAGAGTCACTGGGTCATACAGCACGGAAACAGACCCTTCGGTTCAATCAGTCCATGCCAAACATAATCCCAAACTAAACTAGTCCCTCCTGCCTGCTCCTGGCCCATATCCCTCCAAACCTTTCCTATTCATGTCCTTATCCAAATGGCTTTTAAATGTTGCAACTGCACCCGCATCCACCACTTTCTCAGGAAGGTCATTCTACATGTGAGCCCTCCTCTGTGTAGAACATTTTCCCTCATGTCTTTTTTTAAAATCTCTCTTCTCTCACTTTACAAATAAGCTCTCTAGTCTTGAAATCTCCCACCCTAGGGAATAGAGAGCTACCATTAACTCTATCTAAACCCCCTCATTATTTTATAAACTTCAATCCCCTATGCTCCAGCGAAAAATGTCTCAGCCTATCTAACCTCTCCTTATAACTCAAACCTTCCCTAACCAGCAACATCCTGGTCAATCTCTTCTGAACCATCTCCAGCTTAATAATAACCTTCCTATAACAGGGAGACCAGGACTGGAGACAGTACTCCAGGAGAGGCCTCACCAATGTCCTGTAGAACCTCAGCATAACGTCCCAACTCCTATACTCAAAGGACTGAGCAATGAAGGCAAGCGTACTAAATGCCTATTTAACCAGCCTGTCTGTATGTGATGTAAACTTCAAAGGGAATTATGCACCCCTAGGTCCCTCTGTTTTGTCCTGATGAGCGCAAGATTAAGAACTTTGACCACATGTCAGTGACCACATGTCAGAATGGCTCCCAGTGAGAACCAGAAACTCTCTCTTCACTGGAACCTCATTGTCAGGAGTTGAACTGGTACAAGATGTACCTCACAACCTGCGCCCAGAAACCATTAGGACATTGCAAGATCCTTTGCCAGGGTCAACAAGGGAATGGAGCTGTAATTACTGTCTCATTAGCACTCGCTCTGTGTTGGAACCTTGAAAACAAATCAACACAATGTACTTTAATACAGAAGAAAAGAGAGAGGGAGCAGGAGTCCATGTGAGAGACTGAGAAAAGGAGCAGTGAACTATCACAGATGATTGCCAGTGCTGGGAAGTACAAGCGTCCATGGGCATACCTTATAGAGGTTTATCAAATCATGAGGGGCATGGATAGGGTGAATAGTGAAGGTCTTTTCCCCAAGGGTAGTGGAGACCAAAACTAGAGGGCATAGGTTTAAAGGGAGAGGGGAAAGATTTAAAAGGGACATAAAGGGCAACTTTTTCACCCAGAGGGAACGAGCTGCCAGAGGACGTGGTGGAGGCTGGTACAATTACAACGTTTAAAAGGCACCTGGATGGGGACATGAATAGTAAGGTTTTAGAGGGATAAGGGTCAATGCTGGCAAATGGGACTAGATTAATTTAGGATATCTGGTCGGTACGGATGAGTTGGACTGATGGGGCTGTTTCTGTGCTGTCTAGCTCTACGACTCTATGAATTGCTAAAAATACTTATAAAGTGCTGTGCAAAATAACAGAGACCAAAAAAGATCAAAAGGTTGGTCATTTCCCCTGTCAGTATAATTCTGGAAAACTGGAAGCGCTGTGGGGTTTGAGTGGGTCGGATATCCAGAGATTGCTGGATGATGGGATACTGGATTGAGAAGGTCCAACCCGGCCATGAAAATTTAACCAAAAGTTTCCCCGAAACCGTTTGTACGGACTGAGCTTGACATCGATGGAGGCTGTGGGGTTATCTCCAACTGCAGGAGTTCTTGGAAATTTCAAAGACTTGCAGGAACCTATCAAAGAATTGGACTCAGAAGATGTGTTTTATCATGGACTAAAATTCCAAGGCACGCTTCCATCAATGGTAAAAGATTTATATCGTGAAATCGGAAACTTAGGGCGGTTATCTCAATGCTTTTGTCTATTTTTGACATATTTCCAGATGAAATGAAACTGTTTATATAAAGTTTCTTTGTAATGTCTTGCTGCTCAGCTCATTTGCACTGTGAGAAACACAGGATGTCTCCCTCCTCATTTAAGGATCAAAGCATCAGTGTCAGAGTCAAGACTTGACTTTCTTCACATACACAGACAGACAGACACAGACACACACACATACACAGACAGACACACACAGACAGACAGACACACACACACACACACACACACATACACAGACAGACAGACACACACACACACACACACATACACAGACAGACACACACACACACACATACACAGACAGACACACACACACACACACACATACACAGACAGACAGACACACACACACACACACATACACAGACAGACACACACACACATACACAGAAAGACACAGACATACACAGACAGACACACACACACATACACAGACAGACACACATACATACACACATACACAGACAGACAGACACACACACACACACATACACAGACAGACAGACAGACACACACATACACAGACAGACACACATACATACACAGACAGACAGACACACACACACACACATACACAGACAGACAGACACACACTCATATACACAGACACACACAGACAGACACATCCACACACAGACAGACAGATACACACAGACACACACACTCACATACACAGACAGACACACAGACGAAACACACACAGACACACTCACATACACATACAGAGACACACACACAGACAGACACACACACACAAGCAGACACACACACACACACAAGCAGACACACACAGACACACTCACATACACAGACAGACACACACACAGACACACACAGACAGACACACACACACAAGCAGACACACACACACACTCACATACACAGACAGACACACACACAGACACACACACAAACAGACACATACAGACACACACACAGACACACACAGACAGGCACACACAAACAGACACACAGACACACACAGACAGACACACACAGGCACACACACACAAACAGACGCACACAGGCACACTCACATAGACAGACAGACAGACACACACTCACATACACAGACGACACACACACAGACACACTCACATACACAGACAGACATACAGACACACACAGACACACTCACAAACAGACACACATAGACACACACACACACACAAACAGACACACAGACACACTCACATACACAGACAGACACACACACACAGACACTCACAGATACACATAGACACACACACACAAACAGACACACACACTCACATACACAGACACACACACTCACATACACAGACACACACACACACACAAACAGACACACACACTCACATACACAGACGACACACACACAGACACACTCACATACACAGACAGACATACAGACACACACAGACACACTCACAAACAGACAGACATAGACACACACACACACACAAACAGACACACAGACACACTCACATACACAGACAGACACACACACACAGACACTCACAAACAGATACACATAGACACACACACACAAACAGACACACACACTCACATACACAGACACACACACTCACATACACAGACACACACACACACAAACAAACACACACACACTCACATACACAGACACACACACTCACATACACAGACACACACACACACAAACAAACACACACACACTCACATACACAGACACACACACACAGACACATACAAACAGACACACTCACATACAAACAGACACACACACTTTAGAAAACTGGGATGTCAGGAACAGAATAGGGTTGCTTGATTCCCATGGAAGTTGACTGAGGTTGGGATTTGAGTACTAGGTGAGACCATCTCAGTATTGACTCTGAAGAAAAGAATGAACAACACTTGTGGCCAATGGTCTACTGCCCCATCTCTGAATGGTTAAGGTTTGGCTGTTCTAGATTAATTCCAGGAAGTGGCTTCTCATGACTTCCTGCTCCAGAGGATCCAGTGCTGCGAACTGACAAAAAAGGAAGAGACAGGGACAGAAAAAGCCAAGAGAAAATACCCAAACATGGGGAAGACTGGAGATATTTTGGGAAGTCCTACCTTCCTGGTTGTGTGATTGGATGATTTGTGACAGTCAGTCAGACAGCGTTTCCCCTCCCCCACTCTCTGACTCCCTTCGATCTTTGACAATGGGAGATTGCTTGTCTGAAGGCAAGTTCCATCCAAAGCCAACAGATGTAGGGCTCCCCCAGTCCAGCTCAGCCTGAACGGTGATTAGAACCACATGCTTTTGGCACCAGTCTCACCCACACCAACCTCCCAGTCAACTGAACCAATAGCCCCAGGGATTTAGGGTTGCTGTAGCAACACACACACTTCCCCACGCATGTTCCTGAGCTCTGGATAGTAATAGTACAGGTTTCACAAAATCATAAGGCATAGAAACAGAAGTAGGCCATTCTGCCCATCCAATCTGTTCCACCATTCATGGCTGATTTAATGATCCTCAACACCACCTTCCTGCCTTTTCCCCACAAACCCCTGATTCCCTTACTGATTGAAAATCTGCCTCAGCCTTGAATATCCTCAATGATCCAGCCTCGACAGCTGACTCCAGTAAAGAATTCCACAGAATTCCAACATGCATTCCATCAGGCGGGTGACCAGGAAATTCCCAGAATGTTCCAGACACAGGTGAATGCTGGTACGCCCGGAATGTTCTGGTGACAGCTTAGCGAACACCAGCTGATGCTGAGGGACTCTCGGAATGTTCCGGAGACAGGTGAACGAACACCAGCTGATGCTGGAGCATTATAGCAATATTGTTTTCCTACTAAGCTAATCATTAGATGAAATCAAAGATTTATCTGCAAAATAGCATTTTCAGCAACTATTTTGGAAAATATGTGGTGATTGTTGCCTTAAAATGATAAATTATAAATCCAAACCCCAAATAGCAATGTGGACTCTGAGGTAATTCAATTCATGCATGTTAAAGAATTTCCACTTCAGAATTATTTAATGTTAGGAATTAGCAAATTATTTCAATGATGGAGGAGATGACACACAAATGATTAGCCTGCATTGCCGAAGAAATAGTTTCTGTGTTTTTATTGTGGAAGTGACAGACTAATTACAGTGCTGCGCTTTACAATTTGAAGTGATTATTTTAACGGTAAATGTTGACATTCACTAAATAAACTTGTTGGGATGGTACAGTAGGACCACTGTTAGAGATAATATCTTTTGTTCAAGGGACTATGGCTGCAGCCAATGTTGTCCTGAGTCCAGCTGAGACAGTCACTTATTCAGAGTGTAGTCCTCACCCTCTGTTGTTGCCCCTAGATCCTCTGCTAGAACCTCTCTGTCTAATGTCACCTTCAGACCCACTGTAGCCCAAGGGGAGCCCTTCATCCAACGACTCCCTCCCTGGGCCGGCCCCTCTTCTGCTTCCCTCCACGTTACATTTCCTGAAGAGATCTCTGTGGTGTTTCAATTCAGATCAAAGGTCAAAACACTAAGGCCTGAGAGCAGCACGGTGGCTCAGTAGTCAGCATCACTGCCTCATAGCACCAAGGACTCAGGTTTGATTCCAGCCTTGGGCAACAGTGTCGGTGGGGCGTTTGTATATTCCCCCGTGTCTGTGTAGAGTTTGCATTTTCCCCCGTGTCTGTGTGGGGTTTGTATATTCCCCCGTGTCTGTGTAGAGTTTGCATTTTCCCCCGTGTCTGTGTGGGGTTTGTATATTCCCCCTGGGTCTGTGGGGTTTGCATATTCCCCCGTGTCTGTGTGGGGTTTGTATATTCCCCCTGGGTCTGTGTGGAGTTTGCATACCTCCCCCTGTCTGCGTGGGATTTGCATATTCCCTCTGTGTCTGTGTGGAGATTGCATATTCCCCCTGTGTGTGTTTGTGGAATTTGCATAGTCGCCTGTGTCTGTGTGGGGTTTGCATATTCCCCCGTGTCTGTGTGGGGTTTGCATATTCCCCCGTGTCTGTGTGGGGTTTGCATATTCCCCTGTGTCTGTTTGGAGTTTTCATAGTCCCCCTGTGTCTGTGCGGAGTTCCCGTATTCCCCTGTGTGTGTGCGGAGTTCCCGTATTCCTCCTGTGTCTGTGCGGAGTTCCCGTATTCCCCCTGTGTGTGTGCGGAGTTCCCGTATTCCCCTGTGTGTGTGCGGAGTTCCCGTATTCCCCCTGTGTGTGTGCGGAGTTCCCGTATTCCCCCTGGGTCTGTGCGGAGTTCCCGTATTCCCCTGTGTGTGTGCGGAGTTCCCGTATTCCCCTGTGTGTCTGTGCGGAGTTCCCGTATTCCTCCTGTGTCTGTGCGGAGTTCCCGTATTCCCCTGTGTGTGTGCGGAGTTCCCGTATTCCTCCTGTGTCTGTGCGGAGTTCCCGTATTCCCCCTGTGTGTGCGCGGAGTTCCCGTATTCCCCCTGTGTCTGTGCGGAGTTCCCGTATTCCCCTGTGTGTGTGTATAGTTCCCGTATTCCTTCTGTGTCTGTGCGGAGTTCCCGTATTCCCCCTGGGTCTGTGCGGAGTTCCCGTATTCCCCTGTGTGTGTGCGGAGTTCCCGTATTCCTCCTGTGTCTGTGCGGAGTTCCCGTATTCCCCCTGGGTCTGTGCGGAGTTCCCGTATTCCCGCTGGGTCTGTGCAGAGTTCCCGTATTCCCCCTGTGTCTGTGTGGAGTTCCCGTATTCCCCCTGTGTCTGTGCGGAGTTCCCGTATTCCTCCTGTGTCTGTGTGGAGTTCCCGTATTCCCCCTGTGTCTGTGTGGAGTTCCCGTATTCCTCCTGTGTCTGTGCGGAGTTCCCGTATTCCCCCTGTGTGTGTGCGGAGTTCCCGTATTCCTCCTGTGTGTGTGCGGAGTTCCCGTATTCCCCCTGTGTCTGTGCGGAGTTCCGGTATTCACCCTGGGTCTGTGCGGAGTTCCCGTATTCCTCCTGGGTCTGTGCGGAGTTCCGGTATTCCCCCTGTGTCTGTGCGGAGTTCCCGTATTCCTCCTGGGTCTGTGCGGAGTTCCGGTATTCCCCCTGTGTCTGTGCGGAGTTCCGGTATTCACCCTGGTTCTGTGCGGAGTTCCCGTATTCCCGCTGGGTCTGTGCGGAGTTCCCGTATTCCTCCTATGTGTGTGCGGAGTTCCCATATTCCCCCTGGTTCTGTGCGGAGTTCCCATATTCCTCCTGTGTCTGTGCGGAGTTCCCGTATTCCCCCTGTGTGTGTGCGGAGTTCCCGTATTCCTCCTGGATCTGTGCGGAGTTCCGGTATTCCCCCTGGGTCTGTGCGGAGTTCCCATATTCCTCCTGTGTGTGTGCGGAGTTCCGGTATTCCTCCTGGGTCTGTGCGGAGTTCCGGTATTCCCCCTGTGTCTGTGCGGAGTTCCCGTATTCCCCCTGGTTCTGTGCGGAGTTCCCATATTCCTCCTGGGTCTGTGCGGAGTTCCCGTATTCCCCCTGTGTGTGTGCGGAGTTCCCGTATTCCTCCTGGGTCCGTGCGGAGTTCCCGTATTCCTCCTGGATCTGTGCGGAGTTCCGGTATTCCCCCTGGGTCTGTGCGGAGTTCCCGTATTCCTCCTGTGTGTGTGCGGAGTTCCGGTATTCCTCCTGTGTGTGTGCGGAGTTCCCGTATTCCCCCTGTGTGTGTGCGGAGTTCCCGTATTCCTCCTGTGTCTGTGCGGAGTTCCGGTATTCACCCTGGTTCTGTGCGGAGTTCCCGTATTCCCGCTGGGTCTGTGCGGAGTTCCCGTATTCCTCCCGTGTGTGTGCGGAGTTCCCGTATTCCTCCTGGGTCTGTGCGGAGTTCCCGTATTCCCCCCTGTGTGTGTGAGGAGTTCCCGTATTCCCCCTGGGTCTGTGCAGAGTTCCCGTATTCCTCCTGTGTCTGTGCGGAGTTCCGGTATTCCTCCTGGGTCTGTGCGGAGTTCCCGTATTCCCCCTGGGTCTGTGCGGAGTTCCCGTATTCCTCCTGTGTCTGTGTGCTCCATCAGTCTAGCCGATGTACAGGTCAGGGTGGATTGGTCATGGCAAGTTCCCCAGGGATGTGCTGTCTCCGTGGGTCAGCCATGGGAATTGCAGGGTTTCAGGGATGGGGTAGATCTAGGTGGGATGCTCTTCACTGTTTTCGAGTTTTTATTGCCCCCATGACTGCCCACACCTCTCCGTTGTGTGTGGAGTTTTGAACATTGTGTTTATATCCCTCCCCCTCCTATCTACTTTCTGAAAGGCCTCGATTCCCTTGCACTGATGTTTATTTATTGTCCAGGTTTCTGGGGCAGTCGGGAATGGGAAACCGAGGGAAGAGTCTTTTGTGCTTTTTCATTGCTGGAGGCTGATTAGACACTTTCTTGTGAAAGTCAGCAGCTGGAAAATTGTCTTTATCCCAATTCCAAAATGTCCCTTTTTCAGGCCTCTACTTTCTGAAGCACTGATCTTTCTTTTTCATTAGTTTCCTGCATCTTCTTTGCCTTCCCAAAGATTCCACTAAATTGTACTGAATGGTGGAGCAGGCTTGTGGGGTATGGATCGCTTAATATATTCCTGGTTCTTCTGATCAAAGGCAGCAGTACCTGGTTGTGATGATTCTCTCCAACACAATTGTGTACACTTTCCACCCTACTAAAAGCTTCAAAAACAGTCCATAAATCCGCTTTCTTTCCATTCCCACCATCCCTTTTTTTTGGAACCTTGTAAGGGTGTGAAAGGCGCTATATAAATTGAAGTTACTTCCTCATTTTTAACAGGCAGAACCCACAGAGAGTTCCCCACCGCCCCAATAACCCTACCCTCGATGGGATCGTGCTAGTTACTGTTTCCTGTAGCCTATCCAACCTCTGCTTGCTTCAGTTTAATATACCTTAAGGTTTCTAAAGGCCCGTGGTGAAACATTTCAACAGGCATTGCAGAATTTGTAGTAAAATCCAACTTATCTCCGTCGAGTATCGAGTTTAAGTGGCTATTTTATCCGTTTTTTAAAGAGATGCTTTAAGGCAGAGGTGAGAGCAGTCTGCACAGAATCACTCGAGGAAACAGTTTGGGAGGCCATGGGGTTATATTGGAGCTGGAACAATAGAAACAGCCTGAATGGGTGCAGTCGAACTCCCACAGAACCAGCTTTTTAATTTCTTCGTTTTTTCAGTAGTAGTGTTTGCTGGGTCTGTTACTGTAGTACATCTCTCCCTGCCACATTGTCTCAGAGATATCTTGATGTTTTTCCTCCTGGACTACTGGAGTTGCCTATGAGACAATCTGTTTTACTGAACTTACCTTTCACCAAGGATGTTATGTGATGTCACTGCATTGGAACAGCTATTGCTTAGTAGTTAGATAATCTATTGTTTGGTTAAGTTTTCCAGTAGAGCTAATTATTCCAACTTCTTCTTTCTTTGGTTATATTTTAATTACTGTATTTAAATTAATTGTGTTTTGCTTAACGTTGAGTAGTTGAACAGTCAAATTGCATCTGGAATGCAACACCTTGCACTTACCTTTGAAATAACCACCTGAGGAAGGACAGTGCTTCGAAAGCTGGTGCCTCCAAATAAACCAGTTGGACAATAACTTGGTGTTGTGTGATTTTTAACTTTAAAATCAGGAAAAGTTAGGCTCTAGACTATTTTCTGAATATATTTTGAGGGGGTTTGGTCTGGTCCATAACAATAGCATGAATGGGTGCATGAACAATAGCCTGAATGTTTATAAATACATTCCCTGGAAGACGGATATTCCAAGGGCGAAAGATTTCCAATTGGAAAGTGCAATTGGGATAAACGTTTCTCCCTGGCCCACATTCCAACCTGAAATATCTCGATATGATTTTGACGTTCACAATGTAAGCCCTTTGTCAGGAACACAACTGGAGGGCTTAAGACCATAAGACATAAGACCATAAGACATAGGAGTGGAAGTAAGGCCATTCGGCCCATCGAGTCCACTCCGCCATTCAATCATGGCTGATGGGCATTTCAACTCCACTTACCCGCATTCTCCCCGTAGCCCTTAATTCCTTGTGACATCAAGAATTTATCAATCTCTGCCTTGAAGACATTTAGCGTCCCGGCCTCCACTGCACTCTGCGGCAATGAATTCCACAGGCCCACCACTCTCTGGCTGAAGAAATGTCTCCGCATTTCTGTTCTGAATTGACCCCCTCTAATTCTAAGGCTGTGTCCACGGGTCCTAGTCTCCTCACCTAACGGAAACAATTTCCTAGCGTCCACCCTCTCCGAGCCATGTATTATCTTGTAAGTTTCTATTAGATCTCCCCTTAATCTTCTAAACTCCAATGAATACAATCCCAGGATCCTCAGCCGTTCCTCATATGTTAGACCTGCCATTCCAGGGATCATCCGTGTGAATCTCCGCTGGACACGTTCCAGTGCCAGTATGTCCTTCCTGAGGTGTGGGGACCAAAACTGGAAACAGTACTCCAAATGGGGCCTAACCAGAGCTTTATAAAGTCTCAGTAGCACATCGCTGCTTTTATATTCCAACCCTCTTGAGATAAATGACAACATTGCATTCACTTTCTTAATCATGGACTCAACCTGCATGTTGACCTTTAGAGAATCCTCGACTAGCACTCCCAGATCCCTTTGTACTTTGGCTTTCTGAATTTTCTCACTGTTTAGAAAGTAGTCCATGCTTGTATTCTTTTTTCCAAATTGCAAGACCTCGCATTTGCTCACATTGAATTCCATCAGCCGTTTCCTGGACCACTCTCCCAACCTGTCTAGATCCTTCTGCAGCTTCCCCATTTCCTCAGTACTACCTGCCTGTCCACCTAACTTCGTATCATCGGCAAACTTCGCTAGAATGCCCCCAGTCCCTTCATCCAGATCATTAATATATAACGTGAACAGCTGCGGCCCCAACACTGAACCCTGTGGGACACCGCTTGTCACCGGCTGTCATTCCGAAAAAGAACCTTTTATCCCAACTCTCTGCCTTCTGTCAGACAGCCAATCCTCAATCCATGCCAGTAGCTCACCATGAACACTATGGGCCCTCAACCTTACTCAGCAGCCTCCCGTGTGGCACCTTATCAAAGGCCTTTTGGAAGTCCAGATAGATAACATCCACTGGGTTTCCCTGGTCTAACCTACTTGTCACCTCTTCAAAGAATTCTAACAGGTTTGTCAGGCATGACCTCCCCTTACTAAATCCATGTTGACTTGTTCTAATCCGACCCTGGTCTTCCAAGAATTTAGAAACCTCATCCTTAATGATGGATTCTAGAATTTTACCAACAACCGAGGTTAGGCTAATTAGCCTATAATTTTCCATCTTTTGTCTTGATCCTTTCTTGAACAATGGGGTTACAACAGCAATCTTCCAATCATCCAGGACTTTCCCTGACTCCAGTGACTTTTGAAAGATCTCAACCAACTCCTCCACTATTTCCTCAGCCACCTCCCTCAGAACTCTAGGATGTAGCCCATTGGGGCCAGGAGATTTGTCAATTTTAAGACCTTTTAGCTTTTTTAGCACTATCTCTTTTGTAATGGCAACCATACTCAACTCAGCCCCCTGACTCCCTTTAATTGTTGGAATATTACTCATGTCTTCCACTGTGAACACTGACGCAAAGTACTTGTTAAGTTCTCCTGCTATTTCCTTA
The DNA here is from genome assembly GCF_047496795.1 of Chiloscyllium punctatum. NCBI lineage: Eukaryota > Metazoa > Chordata > Chondrichthyes > Orectolobiformes > Hemiscylliidae > Chiloscyllium > Chiloscyllium punctatum. The sequence goes on from NC_092784.1 coordinate 58,956,342, forward strand.
TCTCCCATCACTAACCTTCCAGCATCAGTTTGAAGAGGCCCAATGTCTACTTTTGCCTGTCGTTTGTTTCTTATGTACTGAAAGAAACTTTTACTATCATTTCTAATATTACTGGCTAGCCTACCTTCATATTTGATCCTCTCCTTTGTTATTACTCTCTTTGTTATCCTCTGTTTGTTTTTGTAGCCTTCCCAATCTTCTGATTTCCCAGTGCTCTTGGCTACTTTATAGGATCTCTCTTTTTCTTTGATACATTTCCTGACTTCCTTTGTCAGCCATGGCTGTCTAATCCCTCCCCGGATAATCTTTCTTTTCTTGGGGATGAACCTCTGTACAGTGTCCTCAATTATACCCACAAACTCCTGCCATTTTTGCTCTACTGTCTTCCCCGCTAGGCTCTGTTTCCAGTCTATTTTTGTCAGTTCCTCTCTCATGCCCTCATAATTACCTTTGTTTAACTGTAACACCATTACATCCGATTTTGCCTTCTCTCTTTCAAACTCCAGACTGAACTCTATCATATTATGATCGCTGCTTCCTGAGTGTTCCCTTACTTTAAGATTTTTTATAAAGTCTGGTTCATTGCAAAGCACTAGGTCCAGAATAGCCTGCTCTCCTGTGGGCTCCATGACAACCTGTTCCAAAAAGCCACCCTGTAAGCATTCCCAGAATTCCCTTTCTTTGGATCCACTGGCAACATTATTTACCCAGTCCACCTGCATATTGAAGTCTCCCATGATCACTGTGACCTTGCCTTTCTGACATGCCTTCTCTATTTCCTGGTACATGTTGCGTCCCTAGTCCTGACCACTGTTAGGAGGTCTGTACACAACTCCAATTATGGTTTTTTTACCTTTGTGGTTCCTCAATTCCACCCACACAGACTCCACATCATCCGACGCTATGTCATTCAGTGCCATAGATTTAATTTTGTTCTTAACTAACAAGGCCACCCCACCCCCTCTGCCCACCTCCCTGTCTTTTCGATAAGTTGTTAATCCTTGGATGTTTAACTGCCAGTCCTGAACCCCCTGCAACCATGTCTCTGTGATGCCAACCACATCATAATCATTCACGATGATCTGTGCCATTAGTTCATCTGCTTTGTTACGAATGCTACGAGCATTCAGGTAAAGTGCCTTAATGCTAACTTTTTATCATTAAGATAGTGGAAGTCATAAGATATCCTAGGTTATCCTTCCTTTTTGCTACATTCCTAGTCTGCCTCAAGCTTAAATCCACCTGCACACATGCTATCCTCCTGCTTATCTTTCCATTTAACTCCATACTCCCTGTCGCTTTCACTTTCCCTTCCCCCCAACTCAGAAGTTTAAAGTCCTACTGACCACCCTATTTATCCTCTTCGCTAGAACATTGGTACCTGATCAGTTCAGGTGGAGACCGTCCCACCTGAACCGTGGGCTTCTACATGTTCTGGCCCCTTGGTCCACTCGGTCTAAAAGACCTTATGCAGCAGCCTTCCCCACTTCCTGAGGCTTTAGTCAGTTCCCTCGGCCCCTGGTGTTAGATCTTCGAAAATGTAAGCTGCAACACTCAGGAGAGGACATCTCAAGTTTCAGGCAGATCCAAGAGTACCTTTCACTGAGTTGATGGTCCTCCAGGTGCAGTTGATGCTTGTCTCAGTGTGTATCCCAAGGAACAGACAGTAGAGCACAGAGAATACACTTTATTCATAACAAATGTCTTGTCATAAATGCAGTAAAATAGCTTATGAAAAAAAACAAGCAACCGCTACAGTTTGACTCATCCATTAAACAAACCAAAAGCATCTCTTACATGTAGAAGATTGTATTTACGTGCATTTAAGGTACTGGGAGGTTCCAATAACTGAACGGATTCCCATTTACCTTCAGCAAGAAGACCTCAGATGGTGAAAGTGAGTCAAGATTAGAGTGGTGCTGGAAAAGCACAGCAGCTCAGGCAGCATCCGAGGAGGAGGAACATCGATGTTTCAGGCAGAAGCCCTTCATCAGGATGGTGGTCTATCCCCACTGTGCCTTGGCAGCAGCTGCCTCAAGCTTTAGTGCGTCCCTCAGCACGTAGTCTGGGACCTTGGGATGTGCCCATCTGCAACACCCAGTCAGGGTCAGCTCCCTCCTCAGGAAGACCAACATGTTTCAGTCAGACCAGAGCATCTTTCACCGAGTTGATGGTCTTGCAGGTGCAGCCGATGGTTGTCTCCATGTGTGTCATGGAGCATGGAGTCCTGCATCATGGAGCCATTTGGTACGAACCTCGACACAAACCGCTACATCTTTCCTCACTCAAGTCTCCTGCTCAGCACAGCCTTGGAGGCAGCATGCAGAGTGGGAGGGGCGAGACTCTGGGCAATGGGAATGATCCAACTAACTACATCTTGGTGCAAGTTTAAAGATCCCAGTGACGAGGGTATTCTGCCAAATGACTCTGGCAATCTGCCTGGGGATCCATCTGACATGACCCAATGTTATCGGGAAGGTCGGGATTAATGAAACCTCTGGATATCGACAGTGGTCGTGAATGAAATCATTCCCTCAGCCCACTCATTCTCCTTCACGGGTCTGGTTTCTTTGGTGCCAATTTCTTATCCAGACTGTTTAACATACAATAAATCTGAATGGTTTCTCTGTGTTTACTATAACAGAACAATTCTGAGAGCACACTGAGGGATACCACCATGCAAACTGCTTAACACAAAATCTGTTCAGCATTATTTCAGTAAAGGACCTGCCTGGCTTGTTCTTAGTATTGAACCGGTGTTGGACTGAGGTGGACAAAGTTAAAAATCACACAATACCAGGTTACAGTCCAACAGGTTTCTTTGGAAGCAACTAGCTTTTGGAGTGCTGCTCCTTTATCAGGTGGTTATCCGAATGCCAATTATTCAAATTTCAGATTATCCGAACAAGATCTCAAGGTCCTGTAAAAATATTATCTGTTATCCGAACAATCAGTTATCCGAACAGTCAGTTATCTGAACAAAATACACCCCGCCCGTTTCATTTGGATAATCAAGGTTGTTCTGTAAACCTGTTGGCGTAAAACTTGGTGTTGTGTAATTTTTAACTCAGGATTGAACAGAACACAGTGTTAGACATATGGGCCAAATGGTCTCCAGTACAGATTCTCCAAATATTGTAACTTCAGGGCTAATATCATTTGAAGTGGTGAAGTGTGAATGTGATCTGAGGCTCAGTGACTCAGTACTGCCTTCTATCTGACTCGGAATGCTACGGGTTTGAGCCATACTCATCATCGTTGCACTGCGAGAGTTCTGGATCAACACTATATCTTATGTGGTTTTGAGCTTCAACAATTGTTATTTGCCATTTATCTGTTGGAAAAGGAGGACATTATAATGTTTCCACACCCAGTGGATATCCCAAGGCACTTTCCAACCAATGGAATAACAACGTAACATATGGAACCAATTTGCAATAGCAAGCTCCTATAAGCAGGAACGTGGGAATGGTCAGATAATCTGTCTGCATGTGAAAGAGGGCTGGGAATCGGAAGGGGAACTGGCAATAACGTCTGTGCTTTTTTCAAAGCAGAGCCATGAGTTCTTGGTCTAACATCTCACTCGAAGGTCAGCACCTTCTACAATGCAGTTGTCCTTCAGCACTTCGCTGGGTGTCAGCCTGAACTGATGAAGCATTTTCATCGAGAGAACAACAGGAAACTTGTGGGGCTGGGGCAGTAACCAGAGGACACAAGATAACACAAAGAGCTGGGATCACGTGATTTTTGGAGCATACTGGCTGTAAGCAGAGTGAGTGTAGGTTCTACCGTAAAGACATTGGGGAATGTTAGGGAGGAAATTATTTGTATCAACTATAAATGCAGGTTAGCTGACTAGAGAGTGGCTAATGTGCGTTTGTTTAAAAAGGGATGTAAGGGGAAGCCTGGGAACTATAGGCCTGTACATCTGACTTCAGTGGTGGGTAAGTTGTTGGAAATGATTCCGAAAGATAGGATTTAAATGCATATGGAGAGATAAGGAATGATTAGGGATAGTCAGTATGGTCTTGTGAAAGGGAAATTGAATCACACAAACTTCAATAAGTGTTTTGAGGAAGTAGCTAAGATTGATGTAGGCAGAGCTGTACACATTGCTTACTGGGACTTTAGTAAAGCCTTCGACGAGGTTCCGCATGGTAGACTAATTAGTAAAGTTAGATGACATGGGATTCAGGGGGAGTTTGTCGATTGGGTACAAATTGGCGTAATGACGGGAGACAGAGGCTGGTGGTGGAGGGTTGTTTTTCAGACTGGAGGCCTGTGACCAGCGGTGTTCCTCAGAGATCGGTGCTGGGTCCTCTACTGTTTGTCATTTATATAAATGATTTGGATAAGAACATAGGAGGCGTGGTTAGTATGTTGTGGATAACACCGAGATTGATGGTACAGTGCACAATGAAGTAGGTTACCTAAGATTACAAAGAGATCTTGATCAATTGGGTTAATGGGCTGAGGAGCGGCAAATGGATTTAATTTGGATAAATGTAAGATTTTGCATTTTGGCAAAACAAACAAACAGCAGGACTTAGACAACTAAAAGTAGGGCCTTGAGTACTGTTGAAGAACAGAGACCTATGGATTCAGGTACCTAATTCTTTGAAGTTTGCATCACATGTAGACAGGGTGGTTAAGAAGGCATTTAGCACACTTGCCTTCATTGCTCAGCCCTTTGAGTGCAGGAGTTGTGATGTTATGTTGAGATTGTACAGGACATTGGTGAGGCCTGTTGTGTGCAGTTCTGGTTGCCTTATTGGAGGAAGGATATTATTAAACTGGAGAGGATTCCGCAGAGATTTACCAGGATATTGCTGGGAATGGAGGGTTTAATTTGGAAAGAGAGGTGGATAGGGTGAATAGGCAAAGTCTTTTCCCTGGGTCAGGGAGTCCAGAACTAGGGGGCGTAGGTTTGGGGTGAGAGGGGAAAGATATAAAAGAGACCTACAGGACAACTTTTTCATGCAGAGTGTGGTACGTGTTTGGAATGAGCTGCCAGAGGAAGTGGTTGAGGCTGGTACAATTGCAACATTTAAGAGGCATTTGGATGGGTATATGAATAGGAAGGGTTTGGAGGGATATGGGCCGGGTGCTGGCAGGTGGGACTAGATTGGGTTGGGATATCTGGTCGGCATGGACGGGTTGGACCGAAGGGTCTGTTTCCATGCTGTACATCTCGATGGCTCTATATGCTGGGACTTTATTCGCTGGAGTGTAGAAACTTGTGGGGTGACCTTATAGAGGTTTCTAAGATCATGAGGGGTATGGTTAAGGTGAATGGTAGATATCTTTACCCTTGATTGGGGGATTTCAGGAGTAAGTGAGAGGTGGAATATTTTAAAAAGACATGAGGGAATTTTTTTTTAAACAGACAGTGGTTAGCGTGTGGAATGAACTTCCTGAGGAAGTGGTGGATGTGGGTGCAGTTACAACATTTAAAAGACATTTAGATAAGGACAGGAATAGGAAAGGTTTGGAAGGATATGGGCCAGGAGCAGGCAGGTGGGACTAGTTTAGTTTGGGATTAGGTTTGGCATGGACTTGTTCGACCAAAAGGTCTGTTCTGAGTTGTATGATTCAATGAGAGATTTTCATAGTTTTGGGGAAGGAACAGAGGGAGGTGTGGAACTAATTGTACAGTCTCTTCAAAGGGCCAGTACAGACAAGATAGGCTGAATGGCCACCTCCTATGCTGTTCCAGCTCTCTTTCTTCTGTTGACAAACACACAGTCTCCAGCCATATTCAGCTGTTGGCAAATTGCCGACAGAATGTTTCCAACTGAGGAGCAATATTAAGGAGAAGACGTATAGATTTTAATCTTCTTGTTCCTGCTCACACTGAAGCTTCACTGAAATTGAAGATCAGAAAAAGATTCACTCACATAAAAGCCTTGCACTTGTCGGGATCTTGTTGACTTGAACATTTTCCCACAGCCTGGCGTTTTTCCAATTTCTTTTCATCTGCTTCTATTACATGATGTGGATGGGAAAAGTGGGGGGAAAACATCGGAGTAGTCTAGGAAAAAGAGCAAAGGACTGATGTTTGTCACTCTCTTCCCAGAACTGAAGATCTTTCTCTGAACAATGGGGCAGCAAAACCCAGGAGGCAAGGCAAGAGGGATTTTATTTTATTTTTTTTTACTACTGTTTATTTTTTTTCCCCCCATGGTGTGTGTGTGTGTACAGGTGTGAGACACAGTGAAAGACACAAAGTGCGCAAATCTTTATTCAATTTCCACCACCAGGAAGATAGGAAAAATACCCGAGTGGCCCGTGGCAAGCACTGCCCTTCAAACCACAGGGCAATGCTGTGTGATCAAAACAGTGAAGGGGAGGGTAGGGATTAAATCAAAATAGAGTTGGACGGGGAAATAATACACTCCACTCCCTGCGGCGCCCACCTCTCCCTGAACGACTCCAGGATGTTGGGGGACACCGCGTGCTCCTTCTCCAAGGACACCCGGGCTCTAACGTAACCCCGGAAAAGGGGCAGGCAGTCGGCCCTAACGACCCCCTCCACGGCCTGCTGCCTGGACCTGTTGATGGCCAGTTTGGCCAGGCCCAGGAGCAGACCCACGAGGAGGTCTTCGGACCTGCCCTCCCTCCTCCGTACCGGGTGCCCGAAGATCAGGAGCGTGGGACTGAAGTGCAGCCAGAAACAGAGGAGGAGGTTTTTCAGAAAATCAAAAAGGGAGTGCAAACGCCCACACCCAATATATACATGGTCCACGGACTCCACAGCGCCACAGAACAAGCAGTTGGGCTGGGAGTCCGTGAACCACCGCAATCTGCGGTTGCAGGGGACTGCTGCGTGCAGCACCCTCCACCCCAGATCCCCGAGAGAAAGGGGGAGGACTCCCGCGTAGAGAGCCCTCCACTGGGGATCTCCACCGCCCGGTGGCAAATGGGCACGCCAAGGCGTGTCCGGACGGTGGATGAGGGAGAAGAGGTGGACGGTGTGCAGCAGCAGTCGATACAGGGCCCTCCTTTTTATGTCCCTGAAAGTAACAAAATTAAAATTCCGGAGGCGGCTCAGGTTGTGGGGCACAGGCTCCCGCGGGAAGTACGGGACCTTGGGGCCAATGTGAAATTCCGTCCGGGCCGGGGTGAGCGCGGACGGGATCCCACCGCACACCTGAGCGTCCTCCAACCGGTGCACTACGTCGGGTCTGAGCACCGTCGTTTTAAGGCGTCGGATGGCGGTGGCCACGTACCGGACGTCTACCGCTGCCCTGCTCGCTATGTCCTGCGGCAGCGTCCAGCCACAAGTGGGATTTTAAACAAATAACTGACTGCTTTTGATCAATTATGGGATGCAAGAATAGATTCTGGGGGAGGAATGAAATGTTGTTTACTTAATGATCATAGTTAACAAGTTGGGCAACACTGTCTGTCCCTTTTCCGATTGGCTGTGGAAAGATCATGTGCCTGACTGGTGGACCAATGGTATGAGCATGGGAAATGTCATGGAGATAAAGGTCATGTGATGAAGCTTCCAGGAACACCCAATTGGAGTTTCTTGGTCAGGTCTTGTGACCTTTGGACATGGTAGCTGCAGTATCTGAGGATGGTGCAATTTCTGACTTTATGATGGAGGGATGGTCATTGATGAAGCAGCTGGAGGTGGTTGGGCCTCAGACACTGCCCTGAGGGACTCCTACAGAGATGTCCTGGAACTGAGGTGACTGACTCCCTGGAAAATGTATCTCAGTCAGTTAGCATCTGGTTTTGCTGCATTAGGAACAAACATTGGCCAACACTCTCCAGGAGAACTCCCTTCTCTTTCAAGTACCTCAACAAGGCCTTGAACTTACAGTCCAGTCACAATGCTCTCCTAGTACAGTGCAGACAGGGTGCTTGATGGTCCTGAAGGCGCAATAGAAATCCACATTCGCTTCTTTCATAATCCCAAAGAACTCTCAAGCCAATTTAAGTCGAAGTTGGATCTTTGGAAGGGCAGTCACTGTTGTCATGTTGGGGGGTGGGGACAGTGATGTAGAGATAATGTCATGAGGGACAATGATAATGCCAGCTGGTGGAATTTAATATTCATTTTTATACACCTAAAGTTGGAAGCTAATCTCAGTCATAGTGACCGTGGCAATTATCATAACAACCAGTACCATTCACTCAGGCCCTTTAGGAAAGGAAATCTGCCCCCCTTACCTGGTCTGGCTGACCTGTGACTCCAGACCCACAGCAATGTGGTTGACCCTTAACTGCCCTCTGAAATGGCCAAACAAGCCATTTAGTTCAAGGGTGATCAGAAATGGCTAACAAATGCCAGGACCAGCCAATAATGCCCCCATCCCATGAAAAAAATATGGAAAGATGGCTGCCAATTTACACACAGCGAGCTCCCACAAACAGAAATAGGATGGTGACCACATCACCTGATGTTGGTAGAGAGATACGTATGTGCAGGACACTGGGGAGAACTCCCTGACTCTTTGTGAAACTGTGCCAGAAGATGCTGAGAGGGTAGGCAGGTGTTCAGACAGTGGTGAAGAAGGAGATGTGGGTGACGGGCTTTTCATTCATGCACTCGTCAGGACTGGAGCATGGGAGAACCAGCTTCAGAGAGGTTTCTAAAGTTGCTACTTGCAAAGGACCACATATTTCTCCTTTAAGGCTACAAAAGGTGCAGGTGGTGACGGAACTAGCAAGCTGGAGTCCTATCCTAACATTCTGGGGCATGGGTTCAAACCCCATTATGGTGGAATTAGATTAGATCCCCTACAGTGTGGAAACAGGCCCAGCAAGTCCACACTGACCCTCAGAAAAGTAACCCACCCAGACCCAATCCCCTACATTTACCCCTTCACCTAACACTCCGGGCAATTTAGCATGGTCAATTCACTCTGACCTGCACAGCTTTGGACTGTGAGAAGAAACCCACATAGACACTGGGAGAATGTGCAAACTCCACACAGACAGTCGCCCGAGGCTGGAATCGAACCTGGGGCCCTGGACTGCCAACCACTGAGCCACCGTGCCACCCCACGAGTCTAATAATTGTAAAGGATGCCAGCTTCAATCCGACCCTCAGGTGACTGTCTATGTGGAGTTTGCACCTTCTTCCCTTGTCTCGGAGGGTTTTCTCCAGGTGCTCTGGTTTCCTCCAGTCCAAAGATGTGCAGGTCAGGATAAATTGGCCATGGGAAATTGCCCATAGCGTTTAGGGATGTGCAGGCCAAATGAGTTAGCTATGGGGAATGCAAGGTTACAGGGATGGCGTGGGACTGGGTTGGCGTGGACTCGATGGGCTGAATGGTCCTTTACACACTGTAGGGATTTGGTGACGAAAATGACGTCGGATGTTGCTAAATGTACCAGAGGCAAGATTTTGCAACTTGAAGATCAAGTGGGATTGTTTCAACAACAGAAACTGAAATAGCTGGGGAAACTCAGCAGGTCTGTGGAGAGAGAAAGCAGAGTCAACGTTTCAAAGTAATGACCACTTTCCGGAACGCGGGGATTATGTGGATACTTTATGAGACTGAGTGAGACAAGGATACTCGGAGTTTAGGGAATACTGCCCAGCAACAGCCTTTGGAATGTGTTTCTTAAGATGCAGTTTCACAACTATCCAGTAGCCTGCAAAGGTGTAACTTCTCTCTGACAGTGAAAAAAGACAAAAACAAAACCTAGTCACTCTACAGAAAGAATTTCAACACAAGGAAAGACATCAGTCCACCTCATCAGGGACTGAATCGAAAATTGACCATCACCATGAGGACGACAGTGTCATTGTTGCGAAAAAAACAAAAGATCAATGAGAAGCAACTCATCTCAACCTCGCAGTCCAGATTCTGTCAGAATGAAGGACAGAGATGAGGAAACTTGTTTCACTCAAAGGGTGAAAGAGAGGAGGTTTATGGAGGTTACATCACTGAATATTTTCAAGAAAGAGATAGATACATTTCCACACTTTAAAAGGGTTATGAGGAGGAAGTGGGGAAATGGCATTGAGAGGGAGAGAAACAGCGTTGAGAGAGAGAGGGGAAAGCATTGGGATAGAAGAAAATGTGTTGAGAGAGAGAAATGCATTGAGATGGGGAAAATGGCAGTGAGCTAGAAGGCAAAAGTGAGGACTGCAGATGCTGGAAACCAGAGTTTAGATCAGAGTGGTGCTGGACAAGGCACCAGGCAGCATCTGAGGAGCAGGAAAATCGACGAGATTCCTGATGAAGGGCTTTTGCCCAAAATGTCGATTTTCCTGCTCCTTGGATGCTGCCTGACCTGCTGTGCTTTTCCAGCACCACTCTGATCTAAACAGTGAGCTAGAAGGGCCAAATGGCCCTACTTTTGCTCCTAGTTTCTAGGTTTAACATCTATGGGAGAGGCAGTATTCCAGACAATGCGGTGCTGCAGGGTCAGCTTTGCTTCTGGGAGTGAGGTGTCTGGAGTGGGACTTGAACCCACAATCTCCCATTTCGGGGAGTGAGAGCCACAGCTGATGTTTTGCGGGCAGCTGGTCATCGACGTCTTACCCGGAGTCATTGATAAGCGTCACAGGTTGGGGTCGGTTTAGCTCGATTGGCTGGACTGCTGGTTTGTGTTGCCAACAGCGTTGGTTCGATTCCCATCACCCGCCGAGGTCACTATGAGGGACTCTCCTTCCCAACCTCTCCCCTCGCCTGAGGCATGGTGACCCTCAGGTTAAACCCCCCCCCCCCCTGTCGTCCCTCTCCAGTCAGACAGCACTCTATGGCAATAATCAGAGAATAAAAACAAAACAGCACAATATGGCACATGGAGAGGTGATACAGTTCATGTTCTCCACTCTGTGCCTGACACAGACCAAGCAGTGTAGAAAATGTCCAGCTAAGGTAAATTTCATTACCTACAATCACATTGAGGAAATGGCAATAAAAATGGTGGAGTTTTCCTTCCCTAATTGAATAAGATTGGTCAGTGGATGGTGTCATTAGCTCAAATGGTTTGCAGACATCAGAACAAAGAATCACATTACACCCCATTAACAGATGACTCGTCAAACAAGGATATTGACCCTTAAGTATTAAGTGTCTGTGTCACTGAAAAGGTTGCAAAGCCATCTCTACCCGTCTCACTGTTCTATTCTGCACCACTGTGATGCCTCACACAGTCAAACAGTCCTACAGTGTCTAGACTGGCCACTGGGTGGCAGCAACCTATTGAAATGAATTGCCATCAATGGCAAAATGCTGGATTCAGAACCCAGTCTGACATATGCACAGAAGCAGCTCAGAGATCCCCCCCCCCCCTTCAGGAAATTGGGAGGGAAAGTCAGGAAAGCCATCTCAACAAAAGCAAGACCATCGGCTGCATGGAGGAAAATGGTCATGTCAAACAACACCAGCGATAACTAACAAAATAACTCCAGCTGTCATGTAGAAACATTGGTCCAAGGGGTAGATTTCGGGGAGGCAGCCTAACGGAGAGGGGTTTGGGCAAGGGGTTCCTGGGGCAGCTGATAGCACAGTTCCTGGAAGGTAGGGTGGATCCCCAAAGAGACATAACTAAGTGGATGGAACAGCTGTCAGAGTCAGATAAAGTTCAGAGGCAAGGTGAAGGGACTTATTTATAAAGGGAGAAGGTGGAGTGATGATATAAAGCAAAGGCTAGAACTCTAATGCAAGAGCAGGGTGACCAGAATGTATAGGTTCATACATCATCAATAATACAGGCAGATAAAGGACGGCCAACCTGTAGGGGTACACATTACAAAAGCAAGGAGGGTATCTTGAAGATGAATGGGGGCAGATGGCCAATCCACCCCAACCTGCACATCCCTGGGACACTATGGGGTAATTTAGCATGGCCAATCCACCCTAACCTGCACATCCCTGGGACACTACGGGGTAATTTAGTATGGCCAATCCACCCTAACCTGCACATCCCTGGGACACTATGGGGTAATTTAGCATGGCCAATCCACCCTAACCTGCACATCCCTGGGACACTACGGGGTAATTTAGCATGCCCAATCCACCCTAACCTGCACATCCCTGGGACACTATGGGGTAATTTAGCATGGCCAATCCACCCTAACCTGCACATCCCTGGGACATATGGGGTAATTTAGCATGCCCAATCCACCCTAACCTGCACATCCCTGGGACACTACGGGGTAATTTAGCATGGCCAATCCACCCTAACCTGCACATCCCTGGGACACTATGGGGTAATTTAGCATGGCCAATCCACCCTAACCTGCACATCCCTGGGACACTATGGGGTAATTTAGCATGCCCAATCCACCCTAACCTGCACATCCCTGGGACACTATGGGGTAATTTAGTATGGCCAATCCACCCCAACCTGCACACCCCTGGGACACTATGGGGTAATTTAGCATGCCCAATCCACCCTAACCTGCACATCCCTGGGACAATACGGGGTAATTTAGCATGGCCAATCCACCCTAACCTGCACATCCCTGGGACAATACGGGGTAATTTAGCATGGCCAATCCACCCTAACCTGCACATCCCTGGGACACTATGGGGTAATTTAGCATGGCCAATCCACCCTAACCTGCACATCTCTGGGACACTATGGGGTAATTTAGCATGGCCAATCCACCCTAACCTGCACATCCCTGGGACACTATGGGGTAATTTAGCATGCCCAATCCACCCTAACCTGTACATCTCTTGGACTGGGGGAGGAAGCCCATGCAGATACGGGGAGAATGTGCAAACGCCACACAGACAGTCACCTGAGGCTGGGATCGAACCCAGGTCCCTGGCACTGTGCGGTAGCAGTGCTAACCCCACTGGGCCACATGTTGAAACACTTCAGGATGTCCCTCTAGCCTCCACATGATTGTTCCGCCCAGTTCAGGGGCTGTCCTGAAGCAGTGGAGAAGTTCGGGGAGAGAATTGCACAGCTCAGAGCCAGGACAAACAGTGCTGGAGTGAATGGACTAGGAGACCCATGAGAGCGCCATGTAAATCAGCACCAGCTCAAACCACTTCCAAAGTATTGCACAGTTCCCTGGTGAGAGTAATAAGGGCCCACATCAGAGCTGAAAGCCAGCCAGAATGAGGAATGACTGTCCAAGTGATTTTGGGTTAATGCAATGACCATGGCCCTCATTCGGCACTTGGTTGCCCAGTCTCTCTATCACAGGCACAGACAGGTGTTAGTCTACGTAAATCATTTCTCTAGACATTATCAGGAGTTAAAGTCTGGGTTAGTCCCAAAACAAAGATCAAACCCGTGACCCAGGTTTATATTCTGTGTGGTCCAGAGAAAACTATCACTGAAACAGAGAGCTCTGGGCAGGTGAAGGCAACCATTGTGGGGAGAGAGAGAGAGAGAGAGAGAGAGAGCGAGAGCGAGAGCGAGAGCGAGAGCGAGAGAGAGAAAACAGCAGTAATGGGTCAGCTCAAGGACTCTGTAATAAATCTCTTCAATGACCTCCATTTTACTCTCTCCACCTAGCCTGCTGAGTATTTCCCAGAATTTTCTGTTTCTCATTTCAGAATTCCCAGTATCCACAATGTTTTCCATGTTTGTTCCAAGAGATTTACAAGTTCATGTACGCAATCAGTGGATCCGAGGGGAAAAGTACAGGTTCTGTGTTTCTGAGCTTTCCCACTAAGTATTTTGCTGTCTACAAGAGTTCATTGTGGCAAGGGAGTTGAAATGAAAGGAACAATTATTGTTTTTTTGGCATGAGTTTATTTTAACTGAATCAATGTAGCTTGGATAAGCATTTCCAACTGCTTGACTAGGGTGTGGTTCATAGAGAAACTCTGCAGTATATCAGGTAACTATCCTGCCTGATCTGCCTAAAATCCAAGCCCACTATCAGGCCCAAACCTTGACATCACCTGGTGTCTCCTCATAACTTAATCCTACCTTGTCCTCTCTCCAAGGCCAACATATCCTTTCCAAGGTGCAGTGCCCAGATCTGCTCTCAGTACTCCAACTGGGGTCTAACCAGGCTCTTGTATAACTGCTGGATAATCTCTCCATCCTTGTTCCTCACTCCTCTAGACATAAAGTCCAGCATTCCATTAGCTTTCCTGATTATTTTCCGCACTGGTTTGTGTCATTGTAGAGATCCTCGTACCTGAACCCCAAGTCTTCTTGGACATCCACTGTATTTAACTTCATACCATCTAGAAAGTTCCCTGATCTACCCCTTCTTGGTACAAATTCATTAACCTCACACTTGCTCACATTGAACTCCATCTGCCACAGTTTTGCCCATTCATTTAGTCTATCATCTACATTGTCTACAATACCACCTAACATAGAGCCACCAGTAAATTTGATTATATGGCTTTCTCTGAAACTAATAAATCACATGAATAATTGAGACCCTGACATAGATTCCTGGGGGACACCTCTGGTCACGTCCTGCCAAACTGAGTACCTACCCATTATCCTTACATTGTCACCTACCACCCCAACTAATTTCCCAGCCATGTCAGTAACTTGCACTCAATTCTGTAGGTTCCGATCTGAGTTAGCAGTCTCTCATTGGATTTTATCAATTACCCTCTGTACATATAAACCACACACTTAAGACATTCCCCTCAGTCACCTCTTCAAAACTGCAATGAGATTTGTCAGGCATGATCTAAAGGTGGCACGGTGGTTCAGTAGTTAATACTGCTGCCTCACAGCACTGGGGGGCCCCATGTTCGATTTCACCCCCACGCGACTGTCTGTGTGGAGTTTGCACATTCTCCCCGTGTCTGCTTGGGTTTCCTCTGGGTGTTGTGGTTTCCTCCCATTATCCAATGAGGCGCAGGCTAGGTGGATTAGCCATGATAAATGCCCAGAGTGTCCAGGGATGTGCAGGTTAGGTGGATTGGTCAAAGGAAATGCAGGGTTACAGAGACAGGATGTGGGGGGGGTGTGGTGGGTCTGGGTGGGATGCTCTTCAGGGGGTCGGTGTGGACTTGATGGACTGAATGACCAGCTTCCGCACTGTAAGCATTCTATACCTGTCATGTGGCTCTCCCCGGTTAACTGAAAATTTTCAACGTGCTCCTGATTATATCTCCAATAATATCCTCACAACAGATGTTAGGATAACTGGTCTGTAGTTCCCTGGTTGTCCTTTCTACAATATTTCTGTGATCAATCTTACTTTTCACTGCAGTATGCAGAATGACAATAAATTGCCATTCTACGTCTATTATTTCCAAAGAAGAGTAATAACTATTAAAGAGAAATTCAAACTCCCAGTTATAATCCAGGAAGAAAATCCAGTTAAAATGAAAATGTCGCACTTGGAGCTGAAAGCACTGGAGGTCCATTTTGAAGTAACATGATGAGTTGGTCCAATTTGTGTTTTACTGCTTGCTCTTACAGTTGTGAGAGTTGGACACATGACAAGATTTCATGTTTTAAACTGTTTAGTGCAACAAAAGCCCAAGCAGAAGAAAAACTGTTAACTTAATGCTATTTCCTTTTCATAGGCAACGTAATTGGAAGACACATATTCGTTGCTTGGCAAGAGTGTTTTTTTTAAAAACTAATTGAACATAGCTCAGAGAATGAGTTCCAATGGTTGGACTCCCGAACATAATTTTCACCTTTCTACTTCTTGTGAAGACAGAAGACAACAACATTGTTACTCAATCTCTTCAGCAGACATACAATTTTTCCTAGAGCCAGTCCAAAGTTTCCTTAGGTTTTTTGAGAGGGTTAATTAAAGGAAGGGTGTGTGATGGAAAGATTTGCAGAACTGAGGAATCCAGGCAGCTGAATGCAAAACCAGTAATGGCATATCTCTCCATTCTCAAGGGTTTTGATACTGTTCTTTACTTTTCCTCGTATTACATCCACTTTTCCTGGGAATCCTCTGTTGAAGTGCAGATGGATAAACTGTCCAGTCTTACTTCCTCCTAAATTTAGTTTTCAAAGTAAGTGTGAGCTCCCACCCATGTTCTGTCTTGTGAACTATATTTATGTTCATTCATTAACTCATGGGACCTGGGTGTCACGGGCTGGGCCCAGCACTTATTGCCCATCCCTAGTTGCCCCTTGAGAAAGTGGGGGGGGTGGGGGAGGTGAGCTGCCTACTTGAACCGCTGCAGTCCATCTGCTGTGGGTTGGCTCATAATGATTAGATTAGATTAGATTACTTACAGTGTGGAAACAGGCCCTTCGGCCCAACAAGTCCACACCGACCCGCCGAAGCGCAACCCACCCATACCCCTACATTTACCCCTTACTTAACACTACAGGCAATTTAGCATGGCCAATTCACCTGACCTGCACATCTTTGGACTGTGGGAGGAAACCGGAGCACCCGGAGGAAACCCACGCAGACACGGGGAGAACGTGCAAACTCCACACAGTCAGTCGCCTGAGGCGGGAATTGAACCCGGGTCTCTGGTGCTGTGAGGCAGCAGTGCTAACCACTGTGCCACCGTGCCGCTGTAATGGCATTATAGCGGGTGATCCAGGATTCTGACCCAGCGCCAGTGAAGGAACGGCAATATAAATTACAAGTCAAGATGTGAGCAGCTTGGAGGGGTGTGGTGTTCCCATGTGTCTGCTACCCCTGTCCTTCTAGATGGAAGTGGTTGTGGGTTTGGAAGGTGCTGTCTGAGGATCTTTGGTGAATTTCTGCAGTACATCTTGTAGATAGTACACACTGCTGCTACTGAGTGTTGGTGCTGGAGGGAGTGGATGTTTGAGGATATGGTGCCAATCAAGAGGGCTGCTTTGCCCTAGATGGTGCTAAGTATCTTGAAAATTGCTGGGGCCGCCCCCATCCAGGCCAATGGGGAGTATTCCATCACATTCCTGACTTATAGATGGTGGACAGGCTTTGGAATGTCAGGAGGGAGTTACTTGCCGCAATATTCCTAGCCTCTGACCTGCTCATGTATCCTCTGTGTTTATGAGGTGAGTCCAGTTGAATTTCTGGTCAATGGTAACCCCCAGGATGTTGATAGTGAAGGATTCAGTGATGGTGGGGCTGGGGTTAGGCTGTTTCTTATTGGTGATGGTCATAGCCTGGCATTTGTGTGATATGAATGTTATTGTCCAGGTCTTGCTGCATTTGAACTGCTTCACTATTACAGAAGTCATGAATGGTGCTGAACATAGTGCAACCATTGGTGAACATCCCTTCCTCTGACCATACAATGGAGGGAAGGTCATTGATGAAGCAGTTGAAGGTGTTGGGCCGATAACACTACCCTGAGGAACACTTGCAGTGATGTCCTGGAGCTGTGATTACTGACAGAGAGTTTGTCCCCATTGATTCCGGTTTTGCAAGGGCTCCTTGATGCCACACTTGGTCGAATGAAGTCTTGATGTCAATTCCCTTCTGGAATTCAGCTCCCTGTTGTCCATGTTTGAACCAAAGCTGGAATGAGGTCAGGAGCTGAGTGACCCTGGCAGAACCCAAACTGGGCGTCGCTGAGCAGGTTCTTGCTGAGCAGGTGCTGCTTGATAGCCCTGTTGATGACCCCTTCCATCACTTTACTGATGATGGAGAGTAGACTGATTGGGCAGTATTTGACTGGGTTGGATTTGTTCTGCTTTTTGTGTATAGGACATGCCTGGGTAACTTTCCACACTGTCAGGTAGATGAAAGTGTTGTAATTGTACTGGAACAGCTTGGCTCGGGGAGTGGCAAGTTCTGGAGCATGAGTCTTCAGTACTATTGCTAGAATGGAAACGTGCTCCAGAGCTTCTCACACCCCTAGCCAAGCCCTTCCAGTACAGTTGCAACACTGGCATCTACCCAACGATCTGGAAAATTGCCCAAGTCAATATGGTCAATATTTTTTCTACTTAAGGTACAGCCTTCGCAGACACTATTGGAGACATTGCCTTGGAGACAAACCTATATAAATGCCGGAGGAAACATCACAGAAGCGCTTCACAGGAGGCTCCCAAGCACTGAGGATGTCACCTAGACAGGGGACGAAACGCCTGCAACACAAATGCCCAGCTCGGCGAACAGAACCACAACAACCATTCTTTTTGTTGTTTCCCCTTCCAGGTGGCAATGGATCCCACAAGACCAAAAAAAAACCGTAATACTCCCATCTCTCTCGCTCTCTCTCATTCTCGGAGTTATTTCTGAGCTTATTGAGAACCCTGTGACCTGACTGAAAATGACATCCTCCGTCCCCTTCTCCAGGGGGACAAGGAACACAATGAGCTTTGTATCCAAGCAGAAACATCAGTGAGCATTCCCTGTCCACCATTACCTTTCAACCTGGAAACAATGATAAATTCCAGATTGTGCCGGAACCCTCCAGCCTTGTCTGGGTCTCAGGAGACTTAGAATCTCCTCATTACAGACACAAAAACAGCTGCTGTTGTCCTCGACAAATATTAGACACCTACATTTCAATAAATCAATCTTAGTCTTTCATTGAATTTTATTAAACCACACATTTCCAGTCAGGTGGACATTAATTAGGTTTACCAAAACAGAGAGAACAGTTCTGAGGAAAGGTCACTGGACCCGAAACGTTAACTCTGATTTCTCTCCATAGATGCTGCCAGACCTGCTGAGCTTTTCCAGCAATTTCTGTTTTTGTTTCTTACTTACATTATCCGCAGTTCTTTCGGTTTTTAGTTTGTAATTTAGCTTAACCCAAATTAAAGGCACAGTCTCAAACAATGGTCATCTTATAAACCAAAAGATATATCCTGCAAACAAATGAATTTTGTAAAACTCACACTGATAACCTACAGAATTGTTAGAAAGTCAATCTCCTTCATCCACTGTGCTCTAATCCTTCCATCCAGACTTTTCAAAAGCAAGATGGAAGCCAACCTGTCATCAATATCATTCATTTCCCAAAGTATGGACGAGGGTCCTGGGTCGAATGTGTGCAGATGGTGGTTGGTTGATATGCTGATTCCAACATACTGCCCTCGACCAGCAGGTTCAAAATTTCATCAACGAAGGAACCTTGGCTGTATCGTGTGACAACCACTGAAGCATTCCATTTTCTAGAATGACGGTTGGTCTGGGGAATGTCTGATAAAGATTTGGTCCTTAACTGAAAGACCAATAGGCCAGGAATTCAATCACTGGCTGGAAGAGGGGTGGTGAAGAGCCAAAGCATGAGAAAATCCAGTGAATACACAATCTGGGGAGAGTGCATCATCTCAGGGGAATCCAGACAAGCACAAAACTTGCAGCATCTGAAGAACATGATACTGCCTGCATTTACAGATCTCAGTTTTGTTTCTTCATCCACCCACATATACTGATATGGACTTACAAATCAGAGCAGGTCATTCAGCCCCTTGAATGTTGTACCAATCAACAAGATCATGGCGGATCTACCCAAGACTTCACCCCCCAGTTTCCTCTCTCCCACCACCCTCTGATACTCTTGTCAATCAATGATTTGTCTTGATTTGGAGATGCCGGTGTTGGACTGGGATGTACAAAGTTAAAAATCACACAACACCAGGTTATAGTCCAACAGGTTTAATTGGAAGCACTAGCTTTCAGAGTGTCGCTCCTTCATCAGGTGGTAGTGAAGGGCTCAATCCTAACGCATAGAATTTATAGCAAAATTTAACAGTGTGATGTAACTGTCTGTGTGCGTGTATCTGTCTGGGTTGGGTGTTGTGACCACCATTGCACTATACAAACACACAGATACTCCTGCACACACACACTCTCACACACACACAGGCACTCCTATACACACAGACACTCATATACACAGACGTGCACACAGACACCCACACACACCCTTACAGACACACTTCCACACTCACACATGCACCCCCTCACAGACTTAAGACACTCTGCACTCACTACACACACACACACAAACTTTCTCACACTCACAACACCCAACCCAGACAGACACACACACACACAGACAGACACAGACCCACATGCACACACATATATTTTGTGGGGTGAATTTGTACTTGCAGGGTTACATTGTACTTTGCTCAAAAATTGCATGCATTCATGTAGAACTCCATTATCTCACTTTTTAGATTAGAATCAATCTAAACATCAGGTCATAGACAGAGAACACAGGGGGCTAACACCTTCAACATATTGTCTAGCTATCACCATTGTTAACAGCTAACCGAGAATGCAACTTTTTTAAAAAAAGGTTTTGTGATTTACACATGAAAGAAGTGAAACTATCGCGGTATTCTAACAGATGAAAGGCTTAACAGACAATCAATTTTTCAATGTATAATTTCAGTTACATCACACTGTAAATTTTTGCTATAAATTCTGTGTGTTAGGATTGTCCTGATGAAGGGTTTTTGCCCGAAACGTCGATTTCGCTGCTCGTTGGATGCTGCCTGAACTGCTGTGCTCTTCCAGCACCACTAATCCAGTATTTGGTTTTCAGCATCTGCAGTTATTGTTTTTACCTTGAGCTCTCCACTACCACCTGATGAAGGATCATCACTCCGAAAGCTAGTGTGCTTCCAATTAAACCTGTTGGACTATAACCTGGTATTGTGTGATTTTTAACAATGATTTGTCTAACTCAGTTTTTAAAATGTTCAACGTCCCCGTCTCCACCACTGTCCATTGTTTCCTGTGCAAGGAAATGATTCTATCACCTTCTTACCAGCAGAAGGAGATGGGAGGGTGGGAGTCAGAGAATGGGTTGTAGGACCAGTTAGTCTCATGCCTCAGGGAGGATCTCAGAATCTAGTATTACAGAGGGAGTAACAGGACATTTAAAAAAATCTCAGTGTAATCAGGCTGTTATGAAAGGGAAATTGTGTTTGATGGATTTATTAGACTTCTGAGGAAGTCCTATTTTAAACAATGTCTCTTATAGATACTCTCTAGATACATAGAATATTCTTCTAGATACTCTAGACTCCGGATACATAGAATCATAGAGTGTGGAGTTATACCGCACGGAAACAGACCCTTCAGTCCATGCTGACCATGTTCCCTAACTAAACTAGTCCTACCTGCCCTCTCCTGGCCCATATCCCTCCAAACCTTTCCTAATCATGAACTTATCCAAATGTCTTTTAAATGTTGTAATTGTACCCACATCCGTCATTTGAGTATCCACCCAGTCAGGTTCCCTCAGAACTTTATATATCTCAATCTTCAAAACTCCAATGGATACAGTCCCAGGATGTCCAACCTATCCTCAGAGTAACACCTTAATTCCACAGATTAGACGAGTGAATCTTCTCTGAATTGCTTTAATTACAAGTACATCCTTAAATAAGGAGACCAAAAACTGTACACAGTCCCTGTGGTGGTTCCCTCCGCGACTATCTGGTCAGTCCACACCCCCCTACGACCCACCCTCCAATCCTGGCACTTTCCCCTGCCACCGCAGGAACTGTAAAACCTGTGCCCACACCTCCTCCCTCACCTCTATCCAAGGCCCTAAAGGAGCCTTCCACATCCATCAAAGTTTTATCTGCACATCCACTAATATCATTTATTGTATCCGTTGCTCTCGATGCGGTCTCCTCTACATTGGGGAGACTGGGCGCCTCCTAGCAGAGCGCTTTAGGGAACATCTCCGGGACACCCGCACCAATCAACCACACCACCCCGTGGCCCAACATTTCAACTCCCCCTCCCACTCTGCCGAGGACATGGAGGTCCTGGGCCTCCTTCACCGCCGCTCCCTCATCACCAGACGCCTGGAGGAAGAACGCCTCATCTTCCGCCTCAGAACACTTCAACCCCAGGGCATCAATGTGGACTTCAACAGCTTCCTCATTTCCCCTTCCCCCACCTCACCCTAGTTTCAAACTTGCAGCTCAGTTACTGTCTCCTTGACTTGTCCTACCTGCCTATCTCCTTTTCCACCTATCCACTCCACACTCCTCCCTGACCTACCACCTTCATCCCCTCCCCCACTCACCTATTGTACTCTATGCTACTCTCTCCCCACCCCCACCCTCCTCTAGCTTATCTCTCCACGCTTCAGGCTCACTGCCTTTATTCCTGATGAAGGGCTTTTGCCCGAAACGTCGATTTCGAAGCTCCTTGGATGCTGCAATGAACTGCTGTGCTCTTCCAGCACCACTAATCCAGAATCTGGTTTCCAGCATCTGCAGTCATTGTTTTTACCCTATGCACTAAGGTAACCTGATTAATGTACCAGACACCCCTCTCCCTCCATATAGCAGAGTTCTGCAATCTTCCTCCATTTAAATAACGTACCCCTACTTTTCAAATCTTCCCACTAAAGTCAGCAAGTTTGCATTTTCCCACGTTTTACTGTACCTGTCAAGTTTTTGTCCACTTATTTAACTTTTCTTTACCCCTTTGTAGATTTAGCTTGTCACCGGTGAGAACAGTTTTCATCCCTGACCACAATGTAATCTCAATTTTTTGTAAATTTCACAACCATGCATTTGGTGCCTTCATCACAGTGATGGATTGAGACAGTACACAGCTGAGGCCCAGTACTGACCCCTGTGACACATATTCCCCACCACCCCCACCTCCCGCTAACTCTTGCCAATTCAGAAACAAGCCATTGATCTCTGTTTTCTGTTAGCCAACCAATCCTCTTTCCATGCTGCCCCCCACCCCACCCCACACCGAGTTTTGATGTAGCTCCTTGTCAAATACCTTCTGGAAATCCAACCATAGAGTCCCCCTTTATCCACATGGTCTATTACTTCCTCAGAAGTCCAATAAATCCATCAAAGACAATCTCCCTTCCAGAACAGCATGTGCACCCTACCTGACTGCACTGAGACTTTTTAAATGCCCTATTATTCTCTCTTAAATACTAGATTCTGAGATCCTCCCTGAGACAGATATGAGACTAACTGGCCCTCCAACCCATTCTGGCTGCCACCTTCCCATCTCCCTCTGCTGGTCAGTGCCTGCACTCATCCTCCAACAATGCACAACCGAGTTTTGTGCAGAGATTCAGAATCGATTGAATTTTACTTCCATTCACCTCAACCATCTAAAATAACCAACAATTCAAAGTGCAATCAGTCCCTGTCTGTACTCTCACACTCACACTCCTCCAACTTCCCTCACCTCACACAACCCTCTCTCCCCCCTCGTCTCACTCACTCACTTCATTGTCTTTCTCACTCTCCCCTCCTTTCAGCTCACCCTCCTCTCTCACACTCTCCCCTCTCACACTCTCCCCGTCTCTCACACCCCCCCTTCTCTCACTCGTCACCACACTCTCCTCCCCTTCCTCTATCCGTTCGATGTCACTCTCCCCTTCTCTCACTCCCCCACATCTTTCTCTTCCCATCTTACTCTCCCCCCTCTCTCTACTCCCATTTCTCATTCTCTCTCTTCTCTCACTCTTCCCTTGTCTCTTACTCTCCCCCTTCTCTCACTCTCCACCCCAGCCGGCCGCCTCCGTATCTCTCTCTGTCTCCCTCTCCCCTCACTCTCTCTCCCTTTCTCTCTCACACACTCCTGTCTCTCTTTATTCTCCCCCTCACAATCTCCCACATCTCCCTCACTCTCCCACCTCTTCCCCTCATTCTCCCACCTCCCTCACACCATCTCTCTCCCAGCCTCTCTCACTCTCCCCCCACACTATCACTCCTTCACACACTCATTCTCACTCTCTTCCTCCCCTGTTTCCGCCCTCCTCCCTGTAAGCCCTCCAGTTTGCCTGGGCTATCCTCGCAGGGTTTGCTGCTCTTGGCACCAGCATGGTCTTCAGCGTGCACCTTTTTCTTTCTGATTACTTCAGCCAGTAGGAGACTGCCTTCGTGATGGTTACAGAGGCTGAGAGCGCTCCATCTCAGCTGGAGACACTGACAGGGCCACAGCTGCTCGTTGTTTGCAAGGTCAAATATTGCAATCTGCTGGATGTCAATGTAATGGACCCTCAGTGGATGAAAAATCCCAAAACCGCTTCCCAAATCTGTTTATACCACTTCAAACATTTACTCTTCATTTCCCAGAATTAAAGTAGAAAATATTTACCTTGTGGTTTCTCTGGCGGAGCATGTTCTATTGGAGTTATAACTAAATTCACATATATACCCCCTCACAGGTCACTGGCCAATCATCATTGCAACTAAAGTCCATACAGCTGTTGGAACCATTTAATCCCATTTTAATTAGATCATGATTGGCCTGTACCTTAGCTCCAGCTCCTTGCCAAATTCCTGTAACCCCAAGCACTGAATAAAACAATGGTAACTAAATTTATCAGCAAAATCTGTTCTGTCGAAAGCCTGAAATTCTAACTCTGTTTCTCTCTCCACAGTTGCTACCAGACTGCTTGAGCTTTTCTACTTTAAATTCTGGATTTCTGCTCCACTCTCTGAGACAACGCACCTCCTACATGCTCCAATTGGAAGGATCTATCGTTTCGAACTGTGTTCTCCCTCACCAGAAAAACTGTGTCCAATCATCTCGCCATTTCAACCACGTCAAATTATCTTCTTAATCTGCCAAAGTGTGGCCTGCTTTAAAATGAAAAATTCTTCACCAATGCCATCATGTTTGCATTTGTGGTTTGTTTATTAAGAGTTTGAGGAGTTGATAGCAATATAGTTGGAGAGTTTGGACATGTCTCTGTGTTGCTGGCTTCCCTTACAGCAAGTCTGGATCCCATGTCACATTGCTTTATGATGATGAAACAGTGGTTCAGTGGTAAATAATTGGACATCCCTGGTGCTGAGAGGTAGGGTTCCATTTCCACCTGGGTGAGCTTAAATCTCATTAGTAAATCTGGGATGTAAATCTCGTCTCAGGAATAAAGGGAAAACATGAGTGGTGAGCACTACAGCCTCACAGAACCACGGATCCGGGTTCAATTCCAGCCGAGGAGTTTGCACATTCTCCCCATGTCTGTGTGGGTTCTCCCCAGGTGCTCCGCTTTCCTCACACAGTCCGAAGATGTTAGGTAGTTTGACCATGCTATAATGTCCAGGCTGGGTTAGGTTAGTCTTGCTAAGTTGTCCCATAGTGTGCAGGCTGGGTGGATAGGCCATGGGAAGTATGGGGCTGGGTCAGGATGAAATGCTCTTTGGAGGTTTGGTGCAGATTCAATGGCCTCTTTCTGCACTATAGGGGGTTCTGAGTTACTTTGTAGAAATCCCTCCTGTTATGTAAGTATTACAACTTCAAAATCTGATAAACATTTCTTGGCGGTTTTATTTCCATGAAAATCTTGCGCAATTGGTTCAACTGGCTGTGGATCCAAAAGGTTGGAGTTTTTTTTTGTTGTCAAGATGAAAACAGTTTCTGTTTCTGCTGGTGCGAGGTTCCACACAAACCAGCTCTGTTTCTTCAGGTATCTAACCAGATGTTCAGCCCGATGGCCCTGACAGGAATTCCTCTTAACACTTTACTGCGACTTCCTATCCTTTGCTGTGATGTACAAGTTAGCCATTTCCTGTACAGACTTATTTATATTGGAGCACTTTGATTTGCACAAGAAAGCAAAGAAAACCTGCATTTATATAGCAACTTGCACAATGTCGAGACTGCAACCTCCCCACCCCCCACCTCACAGCACATTACAGCCAATGAAGTACTTTTTCAAGGTTTAGTCATTGCTGTAAAGTGGGAAATAAATGTCAGCAAGATCTCACAAACACCGACACAATATCGACCAGATCATCCGGTATTTTTTGACAATTAGGTACTGGCTAGTACACCAGGGAGAACTGCGCTATCTTCTCAGAGCAGTGACCAGGGATCTGTTACAATACAGTTTGGGCTTTGGGTTGAGTGTGTTAACCAAAGCAGCCCTCCCTCATTTACTGAATGGATAAGATGCTCAGCCAAGAGTCAAGCAAAAAGTAGCACCACAGTGCCACACTCCTTGCTCAATCTGTCTGTCTCTTAGATTAGATTACTTATAGTGTGGAAACAGGCCCTTCGGCCCAACAAGTCCACACCAATCCGCCACCCACCCAGACCCATTGCCCTACATTTACCCCTGCACCTAACACAATGGACAATTTAGCATGGCCAATTCACCTAACCTGCACATTTTTGGACTGTGGGAGGAAACCAGAGCACCCGGAGGAAACCCACACAGACACGGGGAGAATGTGCAAACTCCACACAGACAGTCACTCGAGGCTGGAATCGAACCTGGGACCCTGGTGCTGTGAGGCAGCAGTGCTAACCACCGTGGCACTCCCTCAGTATCACACTGGGAATAGCAACACGGATTACCAGAGTGGGGCTAATCACTGATTAGTTCCCATTTCCCATGCTCAGTGTCAGTAAATTCAAAATCTAGGTGGGTACAGTGCAACCAGCTGAAGTATCATTCTTAAACATTGAATCTGTCTTAACAGAGCAGTAAGCCTTGGTTCATTATCAAAACACATTTGGCTTTCAGATGACCTATGACCTTCCTTAAAAAGTCCTTTCGTTAAGGCCAAATTGTTGTTTGCATCTGCCCCCCATTGATGACCTTACCTTCAACTTCCTTGATGCATACCTTGGGAATTCTGTCCTTACACCCCCTCGTTCACTCTCTACTTTTTCTTCTTAAGGAGTTTGTTCTTCAGCCCAGGATGTCAGGAACAGCTGTTCTGAGGAAGAGTCACTCAACTCAAAACATTAACTCTGATTTCTTTCCACAGGTGCTGCCAGACCTGCTGAGCTTTTCCAGCAACGGCTGTTTTCACTTCTCATAGAATCCCTACGGTATGGAACCAAGCCATTCGGCCCAACAAGTCCACACCACCCCTCCAAAGAGTAACCCACCCAGACCCATTCCCCTACCCTGCATTTACCCCTGACTAATGCACCTAACCTAGACATGCCTGAACACAATGGGCAATTCAGCACGGCCAATTCACCTGACCTGCACATCTTTGGTTTGTGGGCGGAAACCAGAGCACCCAGAGGAAACCCACACAGACACAGGGAGAATATGCAAACTCCATGCAGACAGTCGTCTGAGGTTGGAATTCAACCTCGGTCCCTGGCGCTGTGAGGCAGCAGTGCTAACCATTGAGGCACCATGCCATCCCAACTTCTGATTTACAGCATCCACAGTTCTTTTGGATTTTATGCGTCATAAGAGCTTATGTGGCTCAGTGCCGTATTCTGTCTGATAGGCTCCTATCATGCCTTGGGGATGTCTTGCCAAGTTAAAGACGTTATTCAAATGAAAGGTGTTGTTACCACCGTGTTCTGTGGACTTTGGTCTTTTAGGTTACCAATGGTCTGTATATTTCTCAAAAAGCCTCCAAGTACACACACACATTAAAGGCACAAACCCTCATTAGCACAGTCTGATAACACAGTAAACAACGAAAGGTTGCTGGAAAATATGACAAGGACCATGAACCAACTCAGCTGAGATTGAACTGAAACCCATACAAACCCTAAATTGGTTTGAATTCCTTTTCCCAGAATTAATTCCTGGCTGGGATTTCATAAATGTCAGGACACCAATCTGTGTGTAACAGAAATATTGTTTGCATCCAAGGAGTGAGAGAGTGAGAGAGACAGTGAGAGTGAGTGAGAGAGAGAGAGAATGAGAGAGAGTGAATGTGTGTAGGAGTGTGTGTGTATGCATATGTGAGAGAGAGTGTGTGGGTGTGTGTGTGTAGGGGTGTGTGTATGCATATGTGAGAGAGAGTGTGTGGGTGTGTGTGTGTAGGGGTGTGTGTATGCATGCATGTGTGTGAGAGTATATGTGCCTAGATGTATGTGAGAGTGTGTGTGTGTGAGAGAGAGAGAGAGTGTGTTAGTGACCATAGACACACAGACCAATGAGAAGGCTTTCAGAGGGTGAGACTGGGCAGGTGTGCCTCTGGATCACTCATTCCATATGACTGATGGCCATATGCAGTAGGACATCTGGGGCTGGAGACAAGCTGAAAAAGTTAATAGAGGAGCAGAGCTGTCAGGAGAGATGAGTCTTGGCGATGAGTTGCTGGCCGTGTATGCCTTTGACAGATGTTTCTGGGGAAGGTTCAGTTTCACCAGGAAAGAGGCCAGTGGTGATTTTCCAGGTGGATTTGCAGCTTGTAGACACTGGCCAACAAGGACCTGACATTGCAAGCTCTGTCCTGACTGCCTGGTTGTGTAAGACCTCCAACATGAGATCCAACCTTCTTCCCCAGTCAACAACACTGCACATTACCTGTTCAGGTGCACTGCAGTTCCAACCTTTCATGTGAGATGCAGTCTCTCCCTCTCTCTTCTCCCCCCCCATTTACCCTCCCCACCCCCTCTCCCTCCTTCACTCCCCCTCTTACTTCTCCTTTGCTTGCTCTCCTCCTCCAACCTCCTCTTCCTTCCTATCATCTTCCTTATCCTTCCCTCCTCCTCCATTCCACTGCCACACCTCACACCCTTCCTTTCTATCCCTCCCTTCACCATTGCCTTGCAGCCTTCTCCCCACTGACACTAATGCCTTCTTCCTCTCCCTCCTTCACCCCACCCCCCCACCCATCCTTACTGCCCCACTCCCATTACAGAAAGTAAATCTTCCCTTCCCTCAGTCTTCTCCCAGACTTCAGAATAAAAGTTGTCCATTTGGCCTCTCCATCTGGTCCTCTCCTTCATTTAGACCTTGGCCTCTCTCCTCAGCCCTTCCTCACTGCCCAAAAAGCGACCAATCATTGTTCATCGAGTTTGGCCTGATGCCCAGCATCCAAAGATTTGGGATTGAGAGCCCTTAACCAGTGCTTCCCAAACCTTGGAGCTCGCGACTCCTTCATTTCAGCTCATGACCTTCCTTGGTGACCCCGACCATGCTCCAGACTTTAGCTAAGATTCCCGTGAAGAGATGCTTCTGATTCTGACTTTGACTGGGCTGTCCCTAATGTTAAAGTTCATTCATCAAGCCAAGGGCATTAGCTTTGGCCAATGGGACTCTGTCAACAAAACAGGAAGAATAGGCAGTCATGATCTCCTGGCTCAGGGAAAGCACAGACTCAGAATGACAGTGTGTTTCCCATTAACACATTTTTTAGCTTGTGTTGCTCTGGGATATACTTCTAAGCACAAGATAAGGGGGTTAGTGGCACTTTTCTGAGCAATTTGAGGACGTGATCAAGACTGATGAGGGAGACAGGTAGACATTGTCTACATGGACTTTAGCAAAGCCTTTGACAAGGTTTCATGTGGTAGATTGGTTAGTAAAGTTAGATCACATGGGATTTAAGAGTGAGCTTGCCAACTGAATGTAAAGTTGGCTTCATGGTAGGAGACTAAGAGTGGTATTGGAGGGTTGAGTTTTGGACTGGAGGCCTGTGACCAGGGGTATTCCAGTGTTGTTTGTCATTTGTATAAATAACTTGGATGAGAATTTAGGAAGCATGGTTAGTATGTTTGTGGATTATACCAAAACTGGTGCTTTATTGGGCAGTGAAGAAGGTTATCTAAGGATACAAATAGATCTTGATCAATTTGGCCCAATGAGCTGAAGAGTGGTCGATGGAGTTTAATTTGGATAAATGCAAGATGTTGGATTTTGGAATACAAGTAAGGACAGGACTTATACAGTTAATGATAGTGCCATGCGGAGTGTTGTTGAACAGAGAGACCTATGGGTTCAAGTACATAGTGCTTTGAAAGTTGTGTCACATTT
The DNA here is from genome assembly GCF_047496795.1 of Chiloscyllium punctatum. Classification (NCBI taxonomy): domain Eukaryota; kingdom Metazoa; phylum Chordata; class Chondrichthyes; order Orectolobiformes; family Hemiscylliidae; genus Chiloscyllium; species Chiloscyllium punctatum. The sequence continues at coordinate 58,985,828 of NC_092784.1, forward strand.
AGCATTTAGCATGCTTTCCTTCACTACTCAGAGCATTGAGTGTAGGAGCTTGGTTGTCATCTTGTGATTGTACAGGACACTGGTGAGGCCAATCTCAGAGTACTGTGTATCAGTTCTGGTCATCCTGCTACAGGAAGGATATTACAGAAAAGATATTATTAAATATCCTTCCTATGGCAGAAAAGGGTGCAGAAACAATTTACCAGGATATTGCTGGGAATGGAGGGTTTGAGTTACAAGGAAAGGCTGGGACAGTTTTCACTGGCGCGTAGGAGACTGAGGGGTGACCTTATAGAGGTTTATAAAATCATAAGGGTCATAGATAAGGTGAATAGCAAAGGTCTTTTCTCTACGTTAGGGAGTTCAAAACTAGAGGGCATTTTTTAAGTTGAGAGGAGGAAGATTTAAAAAGGGACACAAGGTGCAACTTCTTTTTAGACACAGAACGGTGGGTCTGGGTGGGATCCACTTTGGAGGGTCGGTGTGGACTTGATGGACCAAATGGCCTGTCCCCACACTGTAGGGATTCTATGAGTCCAGCTGACAGGAAACTGCATGTGAGCGTGACGTGAAGTGGAGAGCTGAAGACAAGTCTGGTGCCAGACAGACAGACTCCATACTGTGTTTATCGCAGTGTAAGAAAGAGTTTACAGTATCACAAGAGATTTACTCTAAGTCAGGGCTTCCCAAAGTAGGGTCAGGACCCAGAGTGGGCTGTGCGCTGACATTGTGGGGCCTGTACACTCTGGCTGCTGTGATACTGAGTGATAGCAGCTGAACTGTAATGCTCCTATACTCCCAGCTCTTCCGGAGGGATCAGGACATTCTTAAGTCTCAAAATAGGGTCACAGCGGAAAAATGTTTGGGAATCACTGCTCTCAGCTAAGGATATGTTGAAAATGCAATGGCAGCAGCCTCTTAAGAGTGCACACCCAGTGCCATAGAGAGAACAGAATGCATGGAGGGGCCAAACAGAGTGTGTGTTTGTGAGTGTGTGTGTGTGTGTGTGTGTGTGTGTGTGTGTGTGTGTGGGGGGGGGGGGGGGGGGGGGGGAATCACAACCCATAGACCTCACTGCAACAGCCCAAGGAATTATCCCCCTTGTACCCACTCTGACATTATTCTCCTTGTCCTGCTGCACTGACCTAGTGAGGCTCAATGAGGAGCAATGTCACACCTTTCCATTGGTCACTTTACTACCCTCCTGCTCAGAGTTGAACAATTCGGAACACCTGCCATTTTGGGCTGGTCCTGTGTGCATTTGACAAACTGAAGGCAGACAAGACCCCAGCACACGGTCTGCAGCAAAGGGATTTAAGGGGAGTGGCTGCAGAGATAGAGGAGGTAATAGCTGAAATATCCCAGATCTCACTGGATTCAAGGAGAGTTCCAGTGGATTGGAAAACTGCTGACATGACACCCCTGTTCAAGAAGGCAGAAAGAAAGCAGGAAACTACAGACCAGTTAGCTCTACATCCATTACTGGGAAATTGTTAGACAGTCTCTTGTTATAGGCCAGACCAAACCATACAGGAGATAGCCTAGACCCTAACTTCTACCTTGTTTAAAAGCAAGTATAACGGTGCTACATTCCTGATATGATTTGATTGGTCACACTATTCTCCTTGAAGTAAATACACTTTATTCTTACAACGCAGTTAAAATACAAACAAAAAACACAATTGGCCCCACTTTGTCTCTATCAAAATCAAATATTATTTAAGTGCTACTCAAATGTTCCAATGTAGCAGCATACGCTTGGCAAAGGCAAATTCAGCAAAACAGATTCCCCTCACATTCCATCTCCCCCAGTCCAGGAGAAGGAGCACCGACAGAATGAATCTAGCAGCATCAGCGAGAGAGACAAAGAGAGAGAGAGAGAGAGGGAGAGCTCAGGATGTTTGTAGCAGCATCAGAGAGTGAGACAAAGAGAGAGAGAGAGAGAGGGAGAGCTCAGGATGTTTGTAGCAGCATCAGAGAGAGAGCTGTATCCAGCAGCTTCAACTCTTCAAAACAAAACCCAATTTCAACAACTGAAAGCAAAGCTAAAACCCTGGGTCTGTGTGACTCTGACTCCACCCACTCCTGCTTCTTCTGTTTAAAAAAGCCCAAAGCTATTTGCTCTGTTTTTCCACGGAGCAGACAGCTCAGCGCCAGGCTTACAACACATCTCTTCAAGAGAAACAGGGCAGAACTAGTCTCTCCAAAAGACACATATTGTCATATTAAGAAAGAAACAGCTAGACACGAGAAAAGCTTAATGCAATCATACACTTTTTTTTTGTAAGGGAAATCACGTTTGACAAATTTGCTAAGTGCTGTTGAGGATGTAACAGACAGAGTTGATAAAGGGAAGCCGGTAGTGTATTTGGATAAAGGGAAATAGGTAGTGTATTTGGATAAAGGGAAGCAGGTAGTATATTTGGATAAAGGGAAGCCATCTGATAAGGTGCCATGTAAAAGGTTTTTGCACAAGATCGGAGTGGATGGGGGGCATTGGGGCTAATGTATTAGTATGTATGGGGACTGGTTCACACACAGCAGATAGAGTTGGAATGTATGGTTCTTTAGAGCAGGCAGGACTTGAACTTGGTCTTTCTGCCCTGCTGTACTTCAGAAGATTTGGTCCGCTTTGGACAGTTCCCAGGAGAGCGGGTAACCTTCACTCACATGTTGGGAATCCAACCTGGGCTGCAACAGCGAGAGCATCAAGTCCGAACCAGTAAACCTCCAGGGAAGTTAGTTTTAACTTTCCAACCCTTGGTTGATGAGAAATGAATGATGTAAATGCAGCGAGTTCTTAAAAATAGCAGAGAAGCTGAGGTCAAGAAGCTGCTTTGTAAAGCAAACAGCAGAGGTACACATACTGACCATTGAGGTTCATGATGTAATTGTTAATTCTCTGAATTTGCTGGTTGTTTTATCACGTTAATTCCAGGGTACATGGTGACCTGGGCAATATTTCTCCAGGGTCTGATAGAAGGTCTTTGATCTGAAGCATTCACTCTGTTCCGCATTCCACAATTGCTCTCTGATCGGCTGGATATTCCCAGAACTCTCATTCCTTATTTCAGATCTTACAAGTCCACAGGGGCTTGGTTTATTAACCAATGGAACCCTGTGTCAAGGCAGCATCTGTAGAGAAAGGAACACTGCCTATGTTTAATAAGGGTCATTGAGATATATCTAAAACACAAAGAGAAAATCATAACTTGCCCTGGAATAAAAGACAATTTCCACATGTTCAAAAGATGAAAAGCTCAGGGGGGCAGCCATTGACATTATCAGTCCAACAAGACCTTAGTTATTACAATAAAATAAGGACTTGCATTTCTACAGTGCCTTTTATTACCTCAGAACATTCCAAATAGTTACATTATTGTTGAATTTTACTTTAGTTTACTTTAATTTTTTTTTAAATTTCTAAAAGTTTGAATTATTTTTGAGTTGGGTTGCTGTCTTGATGTCAAAAACACAGCAACCAAATTGTGCACAGGAAGATCCCACAAACAGTAACAATGTGAAAATCAGATGGTCTGGTTAATTGATCTTGATTTCACAATATAGATTGGCCAGAGCAGCAGGCACAACTCTCATTTTTCTTCTTCAGAATTGTGCACTAGGAATGCTCACAAAGATCTGAGATGGTAGACAGGGCCTTCAATTTAAACTCAACTGAAAGACAATGCAGTGCCCTGGACAGCACTGCACCAGAGATTCACCATTGACTGTGCTGATATCAAACTACAATCACATTTGGTCAATGACACTAATGATATGATGTGGTATATGAGTTTCAGTGATGGTGTGATGCCAAAAATGTAGACCACATGGTGCAAAGTCTGACAGATTTCCCCCTTTGGGAGACTGATTAGCAAGGTTAGATCTCAAGGAATACAGGGAGAATTCGCCATTTGGATACAGAACTGGCTCAAAGGTAGAAGACAGAGGGTGGTGGTGGAGGGTTGCTTTTCAGACTGGAGGCCTGTGACCAGTGGAGTGCCACAAGGATCAGTGCTGGGTCCTCTACTTTTTGTCATTTACATAAATGATTTGGATGCGAGCATAAGAGGTATAGTTAGTAAGTTTGCAGATGACACCAAAATTGGAGGTGTAGTGGACAGCGAAGAGGGTTACCTCAGATTACAACAGGATCTTGATCAGATGGGCCTATGGGTTGAGGAGTGGCAGATGGAGTTTAATTTAGATAAATGTGAGGTGCTGCATTTTGGAAAAGCAAATCTTAGCAGGACTTATACACTTAATGGTAAGGTCCTTGGGAGTGTTGCTGAATAAAGAGACCTTGGAGTGCAGGTTCATAGCTCCTTGAAAGTGGAGTCGCAGGTAGATAGGATAGTGAAGAAGGTGTTTAGTATACTTTCCTTTATTGGTCAAAGTATTGAGTACAGGAGTTGGGAGGTCATGTTGTGGCTGTACAGGTCATTGGTTAGGACACTGTTGGAATATTGCGTGCAATTCTGGTCTCCTTCCTATCGGAAAGATGTTGTGAAACTTGAAAGGGTTCAGAAAAGGCTGACAAGGATATTGCCAGGGTTGGAGGATCTGAGCTACAGGGAGAGGCTGAACAGGCTGGGGCTGTTTTTCCTGGAGCAGCGAAGGCTGAGGGGTGACCTTATAGAGGTTTACAAAATTACGAGGGGCATGGATAGGATAAATAGACAAAGTCTTTTCCCTGGGTTGGGGGAGTCCAGAACTAGAGGGCATAGGTTTAGGGTGAGAGGGGAAAGATATAAAATAGACTTACAGGGCAACTTTTTCACTCAGAGGGTGGTACGTGTATGGAATGAGCTGCCAGAGAAAGTGGTGGAGGCTGGTACAATTGCAATATTTAAAAGGCATATGGATGAGTATATGAATAGGAAGGGTTTGGAGGGATATGGGCCGGGTGCTGGCAGGTGGGACTAGATTGGGTTGGGATATCTGGTCGGCATGGACGGGTTGGACCGATGGGTCTGTTTCCATGTTGTACATCTCTATGATTTTATATTGAACAGCAGATCCCTTTGGCAACATAATGACCAACCAGCCCACACTTGCAAACCTCACACCACTGTGCCTAATATTAGACATAACTTCAGAATTGGACAATTGCTAGTAATACTGAGTGTGCAAAGAATTACACTGATGACAGTTTTCAGATTGTCAGTCAGGCTCCTACTGTGCTGCACTTGCTTGTACTGGGAGCTATATATATATTAGTGCACAGGGTCCTGTTATACAGTCACACAATCATCCAGCACAGAAACAGACCCTTCAGTCCAACCAGTCCATGCCAACCATAATCCCAAACTAAACTCGGCCCACCTGCCTGCTTCTGGTCCATATCCCTCCAAACCTTTCCTATTCATGTACTGCTCCAAACATCTTTTCAACATTGTAATTATACTGACATCCACCACTTCCTCAGGAAGTAAACCACCCCCGGTGTAAAGAACTTGCCTCTCATGACTTTTTTATATGTTTCTCCTCTCACCTTAAAAATGTACCCCCTAGCCTCGAAATACCTCGTCCTAGGGAAAAGACAACTCCCACTAACCCTATCTATATCCCTCATGATTTTATAAACTTCTGTAAGGTAATTGCTCCAGTAAAAAAAAGTCCCAGCCAACCCAGCCTTTCTTTGTCATCAGAACATCTGCACACATTGGTATTGCTATGGAGATAGCAACAGGGAATTGTCAGCTCCCCAAGCTCCTGGATAATTCTAAACATGCTGTCAGGCTTGAACTTTTTCCTTATGTTTCCAGAGGATGGGTCCCTGTGAATGAGAGTGCATCTCATATAGCAGGAGTATGTGAGCCAAGTTACAAGCTATCTTAAATGGCTTATTAGTGTATTGAGCTGGAGGTTTCATCATATGACTTCCTGACTCCAAGAGCTCCGCCTCCACACTCTGATTATCCATTCACAAAGAACTCTGCCTACCCCAGCCAATGGGAAAGCAAGTAGACTATTCAGTACCCAATGGGATAATCCTTGACCGTCAGTCAAACCACCCTGTTTCCTCGAACAGAAACATAAAGTGCTGGAGAAACTCAGCAGGTCCAGCAGCATTTGTGGGGAAAGAGAGCAGAGTTACCTTTGCGAATCCAGTGACTATTCATCAGACGTGACAGCATCTTTTTCTCCACCTCAGTAGACAAGCAGGAGGCTGGAAGAACACAGCAAACTGGGCAGCATCAGGAGGTGAAGAAGTCAACGTTTCAGGTGTAACCCTTCTTCAGGACTTATACTCGGTTACAACTGAAATGTTGACTTCTCCCCCTCCTGATGCTGCCCGGCCTGCTGTCTTCCCCCAGCCTCCTGCTGGTCTACTTCGGATTCCAGCATCTGTGGGGTTTTTTTTTGTCTCTAACTTTTCTCCATTTCTAGCATTAGAATAAAAAAGATGGTTAACAAGAAATGTTTTTTTTAAGCATCCTTGAGAATTTCTCTTGAACTTAAGTGTCCTGGAGACGATCAATTCCTAAATTCCCGCACATTCCTGAATAATCACAGGGAAGCTGGATATTTATAACATGTTACGCATTCTTACTGGACTGCGGATATTGAACCCATTTTGGCATACTTTCAGTCCATCAGTTTATAAATCTAGTTCCAGTATTGTATCAGCCAGATTATCTCCTCTCTCTCTCATGTAAAATCTCTTTAAAGTCACCAGTGAATTGCTGAAACACACAGATAAACAGAACGTATTGTTCTCAGACACTCATCGGTCAGAATGTCCTAACTTTCTAATGAACATGTCTCTTTGTTTCTTTCAGTTCTTCTGGTATGTTGTTTTCTCATTAGTTGTACAGTGGCTGCTGGATGACATGACTTGATTTATTGGTCTTAATCTCAAGGATCTGAATGTCCAGGCAGGGCATGTGTATGTGCAGGTAAAGACAGGAAATACAAACCATCCCAATTTAAAAATCACACAACACCAGGTTATAGTCCAACAGGTTTAATTGGAAGCACTAGCTTTCGGAGCGATGCTCCTTCATCAGGTGGTTGATGAAGGAGCGTCGCTCCGAAAGCTAGTGCTTCCAAATAAACCTGTTGGACTATAACCTGGTGTTGTGTGATTTTTAACTTTGTCCTCCCCAGTCCAACACTGGCATCTCCAAATCATCCCAATTTATGCTGCAGACTCAGCGATCGAAGCACTTGCCGCGGTTACTTAGCAACAATGACGGCTGGGAGATGGTGCTATGGTCGTTCCCTGTCCCACACAACTGGGCATAGGGTCGTACAGCATGGAAACAGACCCTTCTGGCCAGCTAGTCCACACCAAGCTAGTGTAGTTCCCAAACTACGCTAGCCTCACCTGCCTGGGTTTGGCCCATATCCCTCTAAACTTTTCCTGTTCATTGACTTATCCAAATGTTTACCAAGGGTTGGCTCAGTCTCTCACAATCACACCCTGAATGATTGCTTCTTGCAGAGATTGATTCCAATATATATTCCCATTTAGATTCACTTTTTGATTGATTTAGATTCGCTTACAAACTGATTCATCCTGAGGGTGTGTCAGATAAATTTTCAAAATCCGACACAAATTGATTTGAAGAACAGTCTGCTGAAGAGTCATCGCGACTCGAAATGTTAGCTTGCTCTCTCTCCCCATGAATGCTGCCTTACCCACTGTGATCTCCAGCATTTGTTGTATTCAGTATGGATTCCAGCATCTGCAGAAATTTGCTCCTACAAACTGATTTGGATTTTACATTCAAATTGAGCTTCAGTTTCAGTTCGATTCAGACGCACGTTCAGATAGGTGTTGATCCAGATTGGTTTGGATTCATTCTCAACATGATTCAAATTGGGCATTTTCAAATTGAAGAAAATGAGGAGTGCAGATTCTGGTGATCAGAGTCGAGAGTGTGTTGCTGGAAAAGCACAACAGGGTCAGGCCGCATCTGAGGAGCAGGAGAATCAACGTTTCAGGCATAAGCCCCTCATCGGGAAGCCCTTCCTGATGAAGAGTATGCTCGAAACGTCAATTCTCCTGCTCCTCAGGTGCGGCCTGACCCTGCTGTGCTTTTCCAGCACTATACATTTTCAAATAGAGATGATCCAGTAGTTAGGCCAGTTATAGAGATGATGAGACTAGTATTCCAGAAACCATAACTACTAATCCAGAAATAGCTGGAGATTTCAACTATAAATAGTTCATTTATTATGATGTGGAATGTCAGTGTTGGGCTGGGCGGGGGCAGCATTCCAAATTTCAAATAAACCTACTGGACTATAACCTGGTGTTGTGCATCTTCTGACTTCATTTATTAAATCTAGGATGAAAAGCAATTAAAAGCTATTGGATTATTATGAAACCCCAACAGTTTCACAGAGGGTAAATAGGCAAAGTCTTTTCCCTGGGGTCAGGGAGTCCAGAACTAGAGGGCATTGGTTTAGGATGAGAGGGGAAAGATATAAAAGAGACCTAAGGGGCAACTTTTTCACACAGAGGGTGGTACGTGTATGGAATGAGCTGCCAGAGGAAGTGATGGAGGCTGGTACAATTGCAACAATTAAGAGGCACTTGGATGGGTATATGAATAGGAAGGGTTTGGAGGGATATGGGCTGGGTGCTGGCAGGTGGGACTAGATTGGGTTGGAATATCTGGTCGACATGGACAGGTTGGACTGAAGGGTCTTTCTCCATGCTGTACATTTCTATGACTCTATGCTGTCCTTACCTGGTGTGGTCTACATGTGACTCCAGATCCAGAGTTTTCATCAAATAAGCGGAGCTGCAGGACAAAAGACTTAAAATTCAGTCCAACAGTTATGAACAAAATACTGACCGTTTTCTTTGGCTGTTTTGCTTGCCCTTTGAAATGGCTAAGTAAGGCACTCAATTGTATTCAGCAATGCATGAAGAAGAGATAATAAATAATTCACTTTTAGCAGCTCCCGCAGCTCTAATTCAAAATGATTCCATTCCTGACCCTAGAATGTCACTGCAGGATTCACGAGAAGACTATTTAGCTTCCACAAAAGCTGTTTTGCATACTTTGCCCTAAATAGCCCTTTCATAAACTTGCCGTATCCAACTGGGGATTAGCAAAGTGGAACCTAAAACAAGCTTTCATTGCACCAACCAAAGAGCTACATGGAACAGAAAACATAGAAACAGGCCATTCAGTCCAACTGGTCTGTGCTAGTATTTACGCTTCACACACAATGAACATGTAGCCTCATCAAAATTTATATCCCCAGTTTTCTCCCTCATCTGTTTATTAAGCCATCCTTGCAAATGCATTGATTAGATTAGATTAGATTACTTACAGTGTGGAAACAGGCCCTTCGGCCCAACAAGTCCACACCGCCCCGCCGAAGCGCAACCCACCCATACCCCTACATTTACCCCTTACCTAACACTACGGGCAATTTAGCATGGCCAATTCACCTGACCTGCACATATCTGGAGTGTGGGAGAAAACCGGAACACCCGGAGGAAACCCACGCAGACACGGGGAGAATGTGCAAACTCCACACAGTCAGTCGCCTGAGGCAGGAATTGAACCCAGGTCTCTGGCGCTGTGAGGCAGCAGTGCTAACCACTGAGCCACCGTGCCACCCACATTGCTGTCATTCACCTCAACAATCCCTATAGTGGTTTCCCATTCTCAATCGTCCTGCGTAAACAGGTTTCTCCTCACTATAATTATTCCTAACATTATTGTCTTCTATCCACCATTCAATGGGATCATGGCTGATCTGACACTCCTCACATTCATGTTCCTGCCCTTTCCCCGAGTGAGCCGGAGCTTACCCACCTCGGTCTCAGTGAGGGGCAATCTTCCATGGGTTACACACAGGAGTCTGCCTGCCAGTTTACAACCACAGTCCTCTTTTGAAAACACATTTTGGAATTAAGTTTTTTTTAAAAAAATGCCCATAATCATTCATGATTCTCAGCCTTTGTTATGATCCATAACACTTTTTAAAATTCACTTGTAGGATGTGGGTGTCACTGGCTGGGCCAGCATTTATTGTCTGTCCCTAGTTGCCCCTGGAGAAAATGATTTGGAGATGCTGGTGTTGGACTGGGGTGGCCAAAGTGAAAAATCACGCAACACCAGGTTATAGTCCAACAGGTTTATTTGGAAGCACTAGCCTTCGGAGCGCTGCCTCTTCATCTGGTGGTTGCGATGAAGAAGCAACAAGCGCTTCGAAAGCTAGTGTTTCCAAATAAACCTGTTGGACTATAACCTGGTGTTGTGTGATTTTCAGTCCTGGACAAGGTGGTGACGAGCTGCCCTCTTGAACCAAAGTAGTGCAGCTAACACCAATTGAAGTCTGCAAGCATTTCACTTCAAATGGGAGGCAGCGGGATGAGTCCATATGAAGGTTACAATTCTTATGCTTTTCCAAAGATTCTCAAAGGGGACCCACCATCCCTTTCTCAAAGGCAATTACTGGCTGGAGAACAATTAGTGGCCCAGCTAGCAGTATTCACAGAATTCTTTTTAAAACACAGCCCTCTCACGTTCTTGCTTTAAACTGGCCTGAGTTGTCTCGGGAAAGACTTGAACTCAGGACCGAAGGTGAGCCACCTTGTCAGAGATACTGTTTGTCAGGTGGAATGTCAGATGGACACCTTACGGGGTTTTGTGCCTAAAAAGAAAATTCCACAATAACTTCTCAGGGAGAACGGAGTTCTTCTCTTGACCTGCCCTCAACCCAGTGCCTGCAGAATCCCAGGTCATGCTGCCTGTGTTCGCTCACTGAACAAGGGTCATCTCAGACCACCACCCCTACTCCCACCGTCACCCCGTGCCAGGTTTCCTGAGCTGACCGTACTCTTGGTAGACACGCAACTATCCAGACCCACCAACCGCAGTCACTAAGTTTGAGGTTAAGATTAAACAACGTGCATTCCCCCTTGAAACAATGAAGCATTCGCAGTGAAATAATTTTGGATTGCTAGGTGATGTGACAAAGGTGCTACATAAATGAGCATTTGTTGAAAGAAGCCGATGAAAAGATTAAAGAATCTGTTTCCTGACCCAGGAACAATGAAAGACAAAGAGGGTGAATACGCCACTTCACAGGTGGCAAAGTAAACAGTGAGATAATTTGACAGAATTGTTTGCTTTGTGCCACTAACAATGAACACAGTGAATCGAGCTGCAGTTTCAAATTAGACTTTGTTTTGGTTTGACTGCACGCAAGCTAAATCATTGAAGTCTAAAGGTAACAGATCCAAGGGGCAACATCCCCCCGAGCCACTCTCCATTCTAACTTCACTATCACTGGGTCAAACTCCTGGCAATCCCTCCCTAAGGGCATTGTGGATCAACCCATAGCCCAAAAACTGCAGTGATTCAAGATAGCAGTTCACCACCTCCTCAACATGTGGAACAGAAGAAGTAGACCATTCAGCCCATCGATTCTACTCTACCATTCAATGAGATTGTAGCTCATCTGATCATTGTTACATCCACTTGTCTGCCATTTCTCCACTGATTCCAAATCTGACTCAGTCTTGAACAGACCAAATGACCCAGCTAACAGGAATGGGCAGTAAACGCTGGCCCAGCCAGCCATGCTACACCCTTTGATTGCAAACAAGAAAAATGGCAAAACATTATTTTTTAAAAATATTTCTGTTGCCTCCCCCACTAGCAGGGTTGGAATCCCAGTTCCTTCTCAAGAAATGGTGTCTAATGGGGTCAGGTTTGGCTCAATGGGTACACCTGCCAACTTTCAGGTAAGAATGCTATGGGTTCAGATCAGATTCAGACATGAGTATAAAATCCTTGAGGATGATGGCCTAGTGGTATTGTTGCTCAACTGTTAACCTAAAGGCTCAGGTAAGGTTCTGGAGATCTCAGTTCGAATCCCACCACAGTAGATGGTGGAATTTGAAATAAAAAAAATCTGGAATTAAGCATCTGATGATGACTGATTGTTGAGCAAACTCATCTGATTCTTGAATATCACTTAGGGAAGGAAACTGCTATTGTAATCTAGTTTGGACTACATGTGACTCCAAACCCACAGCCATGTGGCTGATTCTTAACTACCCTCTGGGTAATTAGGGGTGGGCGCATAAATATTACTTAGCCAGTGACACCCTCATCCCACGAATGAAAAGAAATTCCAGGCCAGTGTTTCGCAGCGTGCCATGGAGAGAGTGCTGCACTGACAAACAGGCACTGTCCTGAAATGTTAAACCCTATTAACTCTCAGGTAAAAGATCCCATGGTACCATGTTGAGCAAGTGCACATGGGTGGCCTCTTCCCTGTGTGCTGGTCAATATTTATCCTGCAACCAATATCCCTGACACAGGTTATCCCCTTCGTTGTTACATCGCTCTGGATGTAGGTTTGCTCGCTGAGCTGGAAGGTTTATTTCCAGACGTTTCATCACCATACTAGGTAACATCTTCAGTGAGCCTCAGGCGAAGCACTGTACATGATTCCTCCATTCTATTTGTATGTTTGGGTTTCTTTGGGTTGGTGATGTCATTTCCTGTTCTTTTTGTCAGGAGGTGGTAGATGGGGTCTAACTCGATGTGTTTGTTAATAGAGTTCTGGTTAGAATGCCATGTTTCTAGGAATTCTCGTGCATGGCTGTTTTGCTTGTCCTAGGATGGATGTGTTGTCCTACTCAAAGTGGTGTCCTTCCTTATGTGTATGTAAGAATATTAGTGAGAGAGGGTCATAGTGTTTTGTGACTAGTTGGTGTTCATGTATCCTGGTGGCTAGTTTTCTGCCTGTTTGTCCAATGTAGTGTTTGTTATAGTTCTTGCACGGTATTTTGTAAATGACATGCGTTTTGCTTGTTGTCTGTATAGGGTCTTTCAAGTTCATTAGCTGCTGTTTTAGTGTGTTGGTGGGTTTCTGATGTCTAACACATCGAGTTAGACCCCATCTACCACCCCCTGAGAAAAAGAACAGGAAATGACATCACCAACACAAAGAAACCCAAACATATAAATAGAAAGCAGGAATCATCTACACTGAAGATGTTACCTAGTAGTATGACGATACATCTGGAAATGAATCTCCCAGCTCAGTGAGCAAACCTACATCCATAACCTCAACCTGAGTTACAAATCTTCTCAAAACTCGCTATTACATCGCAGCCCATGGGATCTTGCTGACCCCAAGATGGTTGATGCATTTTCGCCATTACAACAGTGACCACACTTTGCGTTTAAAGCACTGGTTATAAAACATGCTGCAGTGCCAGCCTTGCCTTCATGCTGAACACTCCAGATCGATGCCTGTGCGAATTCATTCGAAAGGTAAAGTCGCCATAGCCTTACCAGACCATAGGGCTGCTCGGTCATTACAGCGAGAGAGTGAGAGCAAGAGAGATCAAGAGGGAATGAGAGAGAGAGACACTGGGAGTAGTTTAACCTGAGAGTCACCATGCCACAGGCAAGGGAAAAGGTTGAGGAGAGTCCTTCATGGTAACCTCAGCCAGTGTGGGAATTGAACGCACGATGCTGATGTCGTAACTAGCCAACTGAGCTAACCGCTGCTCCCTCGAGGGTTTAATAGGAAGGTAAATCAGGAGGGATAGTAGGCACTAGAAAGGGACATGCCTTTTTAAGGTAAGCATGGGAACCAAAAGGAAACTTGCTCTCCACTTTGAAAGCTGCAACTAAATAAATCCAAGATTAATTCCAAGTATGGTAAGGTGTGCATCTCACTCACCGCTCCAGGATTAATCAGCTGCCAGTGAAGGCAAGCTGACAGTTATTTTTGCAACATTTTCACAGAGGTGACAAGGAGTCTTGAACGTAGCTGCACCAACTGTTTTGTGCTCATGTCTCAACAAGTCCCAAACTATTCTCCTTATTCCAGGTGAAGAGGTCAACAGTTTCAGTTCTTTGGCTCTGATTTACAGCATGTTTCAGGAATACACCAATAATATCAGGCAGGTAACAGCACAGATTGGAGCTGAGCAGTCTAAGTTCAGCACAGCACATCACTGGGTTGAAATTAGTGTCTCCCTTAGAACCCACTTGATTCTTCCCATTAACTTGTGATCCATAACTGTTTATTAAAAAAATTCTCTCCCTCAATCTCTGAAATGCCTCCTTTGAGGTGGGGTTAGTAGTTACAAGTTTGAATTGGACTCACCTATATTCAGCTGCCAGCATTATTAAATCATCACCTTTAATTTAGTGGCACCATCAAATCCCAGAAACTCATCCCCAAATGGATGTGTCCACTAACTAAGTGTTGCTCGTTAGATCATTGGAGCGTAAGGTAACTTCACATTCGATGCAACTCTTCCTTCAGCCAATTCTTTGTCATAGAGTCACAGAGCTGTACAGCATGGAAACAGACCATTTGGTCCAACTCGTCCTTGCCGACCAAGTAGCCTAAATTAATCGAGCCCCATTTGCCAGCATTTGGTTCAGATCCTTCTAAACCCTTCCTATTCATACACCCATTTGGCATCTGTGCAGATTCACTGCTGGGTCAGACAGTAGGAAGTGAAGTCACTACGGTGACGATTATTTTAAAAGGAATCAAAATAAACAGATATTTCTTAACCAATCCATGATTGACCATTAACTGTCTATCAGCAAAAATAGAGTCATAAACCAATGAAAGTTTAGGGTGTCTCTGATCTTGCACAGGGGCTAATGGCTGGCCAGGTTTAATAATGCCTGGGCACAGGGAGAAAGAGTGAAGATAAGAAGACAGCCTCAAGTCAACAGAACAGAGCAGGAGACCTGCTTCTTGGTCAATCAGTGTCCCCCAATTGACATCCCAAAGTGGATAGACTGAAAACCCACTGCTTTTCGTAATTCCCAAAGAAATACTATTTAATATGATAAATGTTAACTTCTGTAAAACTTGTGAAAACATTTGCACCAGGAATAGATATTGTAACTAATCAGAACTAGTACAATTTTAGATTGAGTTTTGAGACCAGTCTAGAATTGTAATTGAAAACATAAAAATGCTGAAGATCACAGCACATCAGGCAGCATCCATAGAGACAGAGCAAGCTAACGTTTCAAGTCTCAATGGCTCTTCATCAGAGCGACGTAAAGTGTGGAGGGGGCAGCATTCATGGGGGTGGGGATGGAGTGCTGGGCGAGGAAGTGTTGAAAGTTCAGGTTGAGTGATCGGAATGTGAGAATGGTAGAACAATGGTTGGTCTAACTACCAGACTGAAGATAACAGGCAGTCTCATTGGGGTGGGAGGAGGGGAGAGAAGACATGGTGACAGAGAATATAACAAGCTAAAAGAAAGGGAAGGAATGGAAGTGTGTTCAAAATCTGAAGGTGTTGAACTCAGAAGGCTGTAAAATGAGATGAGATGCTGTGCTGTGATTCAGGGGAGGCCAGATAGGTGGGCACACGAGCAGGACGCTGTGTTAAAATGACTGGCTATGGTCTTACAACTTACAAATCTTACACTGCT
This sequence comes from Chiloscyllium punctatum, assembly GCF_047496795.1. Lineage (NCBI taxonomy): Eukaryota > Metazoa > Chordata > Chondrichthyes > Orectolobiformes > Hemiscylliidae > Chiloscyllium > Chiloscyllium punctatum. Next base: position 59,001,240 of record NC_092784.1, read on the forward strand.
GCTGCTCCATGTGCTGTAGCAGCTAATCTCACTAAGTCTAACTGTTCCCCACCCTTCTGGGCAGAGACTCCCAGATTCCTGCCACCCAGCTTTCTCTGTCAATGGAAACCTGCAGATTGTAAACATTTGCAAAGCAAAAGCACATTTCCTTTGACAACTACCTCTTCTGAGGTTTATTTCACTGAATCAGGAAGCCAAAGTGGGAGAAAATGAAAACATAAGGTCCTGTTTATATTTCTGGCTCTCCCTGGTTTCAGAAGTTAAGTTAACTGCATAGAAACGTTGCCATGCAAATGAGGTAATAAATAGTCAAGACTCTAGTTCTCCCATTTAATTGAAACAAAGTTGTCCAAATAGATCTTTATTTGGGAGGAATGTGAGCTCACAGAGACAGCAAATAATAAACACATGCGGGCAGTGACACACTGTCTCAGTATTAGGAAGCAAAAACAAAAATGCCAGGGACCTTCAGCTGTGAGGATAGAGAGAAGTCGGCCGAGAGATTTGATAGAGGTTTTCAAAATCACGAGCAGGCTGGCTGGGGTAGATAGGGAGAAGCTGTTCCCACCCGTTAAAGAGAAAAGGAACAAGAGGGTGCAGATTTAGTGGGAGGTGCAAAAGAAGCGTGGGTGACTGGAGGGGAAAGAACAAGCAGTTAGGCTCTGGAACACACTGCCCTGGACATGTGGTTGAGCCAGGTTCAATTGAGGCAGTGTAGATGATTTGGAAAGGACAGTATGCGAGAGCATAGAGTAGGGTGAAGGCAGGAGACTGGCACTAGGTTAATGGAACGGGTGTAGGCATGTTAGGCCGAATGGCCTCCTTCTGCACTGTAATAATTCTGAGATTTTGAGAGCCTGGTGCGAGTAATTACTAAAAATGTGAGTCATTTGATTTCAGAGTTAATGCCGACAGCTATTCCCAGAAAATGAGATTTTGCACCAGTCAGAGGCCCAGCAGCATCAGGCTCCACACAGGACGTAGTTACTAACAGGCAACTCTGATGTTCCTGGGGCCCAATCTTGGTGCTCCAGGCCTGGAGTCAGAACAGCAATAAAATTAAACTGTTTTTCTACTTGCGCAGCTGGAGATCATCTGAACATGACAGGAATTAAAAGGGCAAAATAGGTAGTAAATGTGAACAGATTTATTGTAGAATCAGAGTAATGTAATTTAGCATTCCCGGCAGTTTTGTTTTCAGAAAGGTCAATTCGAAACATCACACACTAGACAGCGCAGTCTGAATACTACATGTTCACAGTTTACAAAATGTCCACACAAAATCAGCAACAAGCAGTCAAATTAAAACCCTCCGACTAGTGAGGATTGAGGGCAAGGGGCAACTGAACAAAAGAGGAAATGAGGAAATCTATTTGGAAAGCATCGAGAGCTAGAATGCCCTGTAGAAGCAGACTCTCTACTTGGAAAAGGAAATGGAATACAGTAAAAATCCACTAGTCCTTCCAGACCATAGGGATGCTCGTTCATAACAGAGACAGACAGACAAATGGAGGAGGGAGAGACTGAGAGAGTCCTTTATAGTAACCTCAGCTGGTGTGGGAATTGAACCCACACTGTGGGCATCATACCACTTTGCAAGCCAACCATCCGGCCAGCTGAGCTAAATCAACTCCCAGTAAGCACAGCAGCTTCTCAATGAGAGCGAGTCATAGAATTATACAGCACAGAAACAGACCCTCTGGTCCACCATCCACATCAACCATCCACCCCAATCTGACTTGATCCCATTGGCCAGCATTTGCCCCATTGCCTTCCAAACCCTTCCTATTCATCTACCCATCTAAATGCCTTTTAATGTTGTAATTGTACCAGCCTCCACCACTTCCTCTGGCAGCTCATTACATACACCCCCACCACTCCATATGTGAAAAAGTTGCTCTTTCGGTCCCTTTTAGATCTTTCCCCTCTCACCTTAAACCTATGCCCTCTAGTTTTGGACTCCCCTACCCACGGGAAAAAACCTTGACTATTCACTCTATGTTCCTAATGATTATATAAACCTTTTAAAGTCACCCCTCAGCCTCCAATGCTCCAGGGAAGATAGCCCCAGCCTATTCAGCCTGTGCTTTCCTGTCTGGCAGTTCGACACACCATTGTTCTGCCCATTCTCACATTCCGATCACTTAGTCTGAACTATCAGCATCTTTTCTCCCCTGAACTACAACACCCCCCCCCCAACAAAACCGCACAAATGCTGCCCCCTCCACACTTTGCATCTGCTTTGAAGAAGTCATCTAGACTCAAAACGTTAGATTGCTCTCTCGCTACAGATGCTGCCTGACCTTCTGCGATCTCCAGCATTTGTTTTTGCTTTCAGTTCAATTAAATGAGGCACTGGAACCATTACTGCAGAAAGAGTTGTTCTGGTGAATTTGGCATTCCTTTGAACCTTGCTGGGACCAGTATCCAGGCAAATCATTTATCTAGAGTCATAGAGATGTACAGCATGGAATCAGACCCTTCGGTCCAACCCATCCATGCTGACTAGTCCAATCTAGTCCCACCTGCCAGCACCTGGCCCATATCCCTCCAAACCCTTCCTAGGTCAGGCTTTACACTAATTACGGAGAGGAAGCTTTAAATAAAATCAAAAAGAAAAAAAAGAGGTGCAGGATAGCAAAGACGTTATGATAATCAGTGTGGCAGGAAGGGGTAGAAAACATACGTGGAAGAAATTAAACTAGAGTAATAATGGTAAAAACCTGAAGCTTAATACTCTTTATCTGAATGTAAGTAACAGGAGGAGCTGATGGCATAAATAGAAACAAATAAATATGATAATTATGGAGATGTGATTAGAGAGTGGCTGAGCCTGAAAACTCAATATTCAAGAGCATTCGATATTCCAGAATATTGGCCAAAAAGGAGGAGGATGCTGCAGAAAGGCCTTCTCCAGCCCCACCCCTTTCATCCCACATTATGGTAATATCCTTCCATTCCTTTCACTCTCGTGATTATCAACTTATTATATTAGGCAAGGCTACTGCAAGTTAAGAAACTGGTGGGGGGGGGAGGGATGCGATTAAAGGATATAATCGGAATGAGTTAAAGCTTTGAGTAGCTAGAGGTCAGGCATTGTTTATGGTGGGAATGTTATTACCCTGACTATGAATATCAGTTGCATCTCAACTGGGAGGCCAGAGTCAATCTAAGTTACAGATGGAGTAGACTGCACTGTACATTTAAACAAATTCCCAGCAGTGTGCATGTTCATTCATAGCTCAGCCCAAACTTCTAATCAGGATTTCCACATTGTTATGGGCTAGTCCCAGAATAGTGGCCAGGACTTAACACTGCTCTGCAATATTACATTAACTACATTGAAATGACAACACAAACTAGATAATTAATCCAACTGGTCTGTGCTGGTGTTTTCAGCCCACACAAACCTCCTCCCATACCTACAGTTACCCCTACACTATAACCTTCTATTGCTCTCTTCCTCCTGCTTTTATCTCGTGCCCTCTTAAATGCATTTATTTGGACTTGACATCATATAAAGATATTGGCTGCAGAAAAAGGAGACGTTTTACTTTTTGGACAATCTGAGTTAAATTTAAGTCTAACTTAAGAATTTGGATATTAAATTAGTGACATTGTGGTGTTCCCCTATAATTTTATGAAGGGGTTTAATTTTAAACTAGGTCAGTCTTTTGGAACCGTGATTTTAAACCACAATATGCTCCTTGGATTCTTAAAGAGAGTTGCATTGTTTGGGGTCAAAACAGGACAGGAAAAGAAATTGAAAGATTGTTCATGCTTAGAATAGTTGAGGATTGATTTTAGTTTTGAAAAACCTAGAGATAAAGTCATAGAGATGTACAGCATGGAAACAGACCCTTTAGTCCACCTCACCCATGCCAACCAGATACCCTAACCTAATCTAGTCCCCTTTGCCCAGAACCTTCCTATTCAGTTAGATGTTGTAAATGTACTAGCCTCTACCACTTCCTTTGGCAGCTCATTCCATACACACACCACCCTGTATGAAAACGTTGCCCTTTAAGTCCCTTCTAAAACTTTCCCCTCTCACCTTAAACCTACACCCTTTAATTTTGGACTCCCCTACCCCAGGGAAAAGACCTTGGTTGTTCACTCAATCCATGCCCCTCATGACTCGAGAACCTCTAAGATCACCCCTCAGCCTGACACTCCAGGGAAAATAGCTTCACTCTATTCAGCCTCTCCCCATAACTCAAACCCTCCAACCCTGGCAACATCCTTGTAAATCTTTTCTAAACCCTCTCAAGTTTATAATCTTTGCTATAGCAGGGAGACCAGAATTGTGCACAGCATTCCAAAAGTGACCTAACCAATGTCCTGCACAGACGCAACATGACCTCCCAACTCCTATACTTAATGCACTGCCCAATAAAGATAAGCATCCCAAATGCCTTTTTTAACTATCCTGTCTATCTACGACTCTACTTTCTAGGAAATATGAACTTGCACTCCAAGATCTCTTTGTTCAGCAACACTCACCAGGATCTTACCATTACATGTATAAGTCCTTCCCTGATTTGCTTTGCCAAAATACAGCAGCTCACATTTATCTAAATTATCTCCATCGGCTACCCTCAGCCCAACTGATCAAGGTCCCATTGTACGCTGAGGTAATCTTTTTCACTGTGCACTACACCTCCTATTTTGGTGTCATCTGCAAACTTACTAACTATACCTCCTACGTTCACATCCAAATAATTTATATAAAATGATGAAAAGTAGAGGACCCAGCACTGATCCTTGTGGCACTCCACTGGTCACATGCCTCCAGTCTGAAAAGTAATCTTCCACCGCCACCCTCTGTCTTCTACCTTTGAGCCAGTTCTGTATTCAAATGGCTAGTTCAGTATAACCCATGTGATCTAACCTTGCTAATCAATCTCCCATGGGGAACCTTGTCGAATGCCTTCATGAAGTCCATATTGATCATGTCCACCACTCTGCCCTCATCAATCCTCTTTGTTACTTCTTCAAAAAACTCAATCAAGTTTGTGAGGCATGATTTCCCACACACAAAGCCATGTTGACTATCCCTAATCAGTCCTTGCCTTTCCAAATACATGTAAATCCTGCCCATCATGATTCCCTCCAACAACCTGCCCACCACTGATGTCAGACTCACCGGTCTGTAGTTCCCTGGCTTTTCCTTATTACCTTTCTTAAATAGTGGCATCACGTTAGCCAACCTCCAGTCTTCCAGCACCTGTGGTTATTGATGATCACAATGGGACCAGCGATCACTTGCCTAGCTTCCCATAGAGTTCTAGGGTACACCTGATGGGAAAACATTCTGGACAGTCTGGTGATCTGACTGAAGTTCAATACAAGGAGAGGGCTCTGCTGGACAGAAAAAAAGACTTCTGAGCAGTTAAAGGAAATAAAAGTTACCTCAGATAAGAAGTACAGTTTGTGCAAATTTCAAGATTAGGAGTGTTTGATCAGAAATCTAGATTGTTCAAAGTCAAGACAATGTAAAAAGATCTCAGTTATGTGAACATTAAAGGAAAAGGCTTCATGGCTTACAGGACCAGAATAGAGCAAAATACAATTAAGTCAAATTTGATAGGGAAGTGAAATTTCCTTGTTTTTTCAGTAAGTGTAAAGTGGTGGTGTAGTGGAGCAGGTGAGATTTTATTCTGATTCATCCAAATGGCTGGGGGAAGGCAGAGAACCTGAAGGATGGACCAAATCGAGGGAATTCAGGTGCAGGAGTAGTCATGTGGTGAAACTTCCAAGAATAAACCCATCTAAAGATGGCGGCAGAACAAGACGTGGAACCTGATTCGGGAATTTCTGCTTCTGGAAGCAAAATAGCACGGGTAGATGTCAGAGCTGTCACTATTTTCTGGTCGACACAATTGGTTTTCTACATTCAACAAGTTATCAGTTTTGCTTTCATTTCACTTAAAGTAAATAAAGCTTCATTTTCTACTCAAATCTACAACAAAAGATAGATACAAACAAAAAGAAACAGAAGCCAGCCATATTCAAATATGGGGTCAGTCAAAACGGGTTCCTCATGCAACAAGCTTCCAAATAAAACACAACAGCAATTACTGAGCTTCAAACAATAATAGCATTTGCATAGAGCATTAAACATCCCATCATGCATCTGGAGAACGATCATCACAAACAAACTCCACACTGGGCCTCGGGAGACCAACTCTTTATCAGTGAGGTAGGATTTAAAGATCAACTTGAAGTTGGAGAGAGATTTACAAATAGAATTCAAGAACTAAGAGCCTGGGTAACTGAAAGTACAGCTTTCAATGGCTAGAAAATGACTGGGGATGCACAAGACCCCCTGAGCTGGCAGAGTGCAGAGATATCAAAAGGCTGCAGTACTGAGATAAGGAGAAACCAAAACCAAACCCAGACCCAAAGAACCTCAACATATGTTATTCAGGGAGTTCGAAGACTCTGTCTTAGTCATCAGCAGACACCATCATCTGAGAGTGATGACATCAACTTGTACGAGGGGGCATGACTGCAGGTTGAGGGGTGACAGATTTAAGACAGATGTCAGAGGCAGGTTCTTTGCTCAGACAGTGGTAAGGGCGTGGAATGCCCTACCTGCCAATATAGTTAACTCAGCCACATTAGGGAGATTTAAACAATCCTTGGATAAGCACATGGATGATGATGGGATAGTGTCAGGGGATGAGCTTAAATTAGTTCACAGGTCGGTGCAACATTGAGGGCCGAAGGGCCTGTTCTGCGCTGTATTGTTGTATGTTCTCAGGAGAAGCTGGTGATCCTAGCTCTTTGGAAAATCTAACTTGCACAAACACTGATCAATTGGCGCTACTCTGATGCCCAAACATCACAGCAGTCTTAAGAGGAGCCATATTAGGATTTGAAACAGCTGTTTTCCTCCCTCCTTAGATGCTACTAGATCTGCTGAATTTATATTATTGCCAAAGTTCACACAGGAAAGACCATTTGGGTGAATACCCAAAGATCTGGCAATAGCAGTGGAACTGTACTTAGATACAAGTATGTGATTTAAGAAGAGATAACACAATTTAAATCCTTTTAATCCATTAATTTGTTTGGAATTTATAGTTAAACTGATTTAATCAAGCAAGAGTTGAATGGCCCTATTTCAAGTGCATCTGCAGGCTATTTCTGGGTCCATAAAACTTTATTATCTTTCAACAGGGAACAATAAAAACAAATGCCTTTGAAACAAAGATTTGTCTGCTTCGCATGAACACTGGCTCCTACAAAAAGGTTAACTTGGAGCCATGACCTTATAACTAATAGTAGGCACATGTAGGGCTAATACCCATTCATCCTATTTCTTACTTTAGTCGTCCACATTTGGAATTACTGCCCACTTTGTAATGCTGCTGCACTTTGCTCTGCTCATGCTACCAAATAGTAGTCAAATTTTATTGCTAAATGAATCAAGGTTAGTTGCCCATTACTTGCACTGAAACAAGCACAAAGTTGATGAGTTGCTATGAAAACAGAGTTGCACCACTTATGTACATTTAAACCATTTATGTAATTTAAAGCGGAGTTAATTTATGAGGATGCAAAACAGATTTGGCCTAGCGATGACTAACACACACGGTCTCTTGAAACAGCATGAACTTTTAATCCATTTCTAAGAAAAAGAACAGGGAAATAATATTTACAGTGAACTTTACTTTCACCTGGGTGGAACAATTGGATGTCCAATGAAGTGTGACAAAAGGTATCACTGAAATTGAAAGAAATATCAAACAGCTGCTAGTCTTGGAGCAAAAACATGGGGAACAGTGACAAGAGAGGAACAACCGGATACCGGACAAGACTAAAGTAGATGCTGAAATTGGTGCGTGGATAACAAGCCAAAAATCAGGAATCAACACATCAACAAGTCAATGAAGAACATGGGAGCATCAAAGGCAATAGCCAAAGATAATATGTATTGGTAGGGTCATTGTGTAGGATAGTACATGATGAGTTGCCAACTGTGGTGGTGGTGCCTGGAGCAGGTACTCCAGCTGCAATATTCCTGAAACGTGGACTCTTGGGTGGATTTGTCATTATTATATCCAGAACGGGGACTCCTTGCAGAGACCCTGCTGAAGCCCAGGAGCTATATCTGAAGATGCCTTGTACAGAGGATGAACTTTATTTATGTAAATTTGATTTTATTCATTTTGTAACTTAAAGTGGCACCAGATTGTGATGACAAAAAAACTTTTCATTGTATTTCTCCAGATATATGGCAATAAATAAACTCGTAATAAAATGGCACAACCACAAAGTGGGAGAAGGAAAGACCCAAGATCCGGTGAAAGACTTAAATACAATCGGATGGGAACAGGAATAGGTGACTAACAAGGGGGGGGATGAAGGTTGCTCAACCACCATTTAAACAACCCCAAGTTAAACAGAAGTTGCAAGAATCACTTTGCATTTACCTGCAGTCACCAGGTAATTGTCTCAACATAAACATCCAGATAACTCAGCTTTTGGAATAAACCAGTTTGGTACTCAAACAATTTCACAATGCAGCATAAATTGATAGAGATGTACAGCACGGTAACAGACCCATCAAGCTAACTCGTACATGCCGACCTGATATCCTAAATTAATCTAGTCTCATTTGTCAGTACTTGACCCTTATCCCTCTACACCCTTTCAATGCACATACCCATCCAGATGCCTTTTAAAATGTTGTAATTGTACAAGTCTCCACCACTTCCTCTGGCAGCTCATTCCAGACATGCACCATGCTCTGCGTGAAAAAGTTGTCCCTTAGGTGCCTTTTAAACCTTTGACCTCTCAACCTTAACATATGCTTGCTAGTTCTGGACTCGCCCACTCCAGGGAAAAGACCTTGTCTATTTATCCTATTCATGCCCCTCATGATTTTATAAACCTCTATAAGGTCACCCCTCAGCCTCCGACGTTCCAGGAAAAACAGCCCCAGCCTATTCAGCCTCTCCCTGTAGCTCAAACATCCTTGCAAATCTTCTCTCAACCCTTTCCAAGTTTCACAACATTCTTCCAATAGGAGGGAGACCAGAATTGCACACAATATTCCAAAAGTGGCTTAACCAATGTCCTGGACAGCCGCAACATGACCTCCAAACTCCTGTGCTCAATACTCTGACCAATAAAGGAAAGCATACCAAACACCTTCTTCACTATCCTATCTATTTGCTACTCCACTTTCAAGAAGCTATGAACCTGCACTCCAAGGTCTCTTTGTTCAGCAACACTCTCTAAGACCTTACCATTAAGTGTATAAGTCCTGCTAAGATTTGCTTTCCCAAAATGCAGCACCTCACATTTATCTGAATTAAACTCCATCTGCCACTTCTCAGCCCACTGGCCCGTCTGGTCCAGATCTCGTTGTAATCTGAGATAACCGTCTTCGCTGTCCACTACATCTCCAATTTGGTGTCATTTGCAAACTTACTAATACCAAACACAAACTTCCTGTGTCAAGGAATATTACTTCATAAAAACCCATAGCACTGAAAATAATATCGTTGGGGGAGGGTGAAGAGAGGGAAGGATCAAAAACAACATCCATTTCACAATATAAAAATGCACCACTTGAACACGAGGTAACAATAGCTTCTACAGATGATGCAAAAGAACAAAGAAAAACAAACAACTGTTAGCAGGAAATTGTTCATTTAATAGAGTATCAAATTCAAACAATGCAAATACAGCACAGTTCCGAAAACCTCCCTTCCCTGCTGGTCCAAAACTGCATCCCAGCTCGACCCACCTCAGTCTTCCAACATCTTACCCCTATTACAATGCTAATTACCATGAGTGCAAACATTTTAAAAGACCAATGTCCTTAACTGTACACCTAGCTAAGACGAAAGGTAACTTAGCGATGCAGTGGCTTACAAAAGCGAGGAGTTTTACATCAAGGGTTTTTCAAACAAGAAAACAGCAGAAGTTTGTCACATCTCAAGGCAGCTCTGCCTCAGAAGATGAAGGGTTTACACACAAAACAGTGATTCTCCTGCTCCTTGGATACTGCCTACTGTGCTTTTCCAGCACCACACTCTCAACTCTCATTTTCAGCATCTGCAGTCCTTACGTTCTCCTAGCAACAGAAGGTGAAGAGATATAAAGGGCTGAGGTAGAACTTTAGTGTTTCTGGCAGCAATTTATAACTGTAAAGGTAAAAATTGCACAAATTTGCAGTTTAGAGAAAAGAAGTTGTCCTATTAGGCAGGAACTGTGGGCTTTGAGTGGCACTGTAATATTGAGCTAATTCCTCACAACTGTGGTCAGATCAGTAATGATAATTGAGTGGTAAAACAAAATCAAAGTACTGAATGACCTACTTCTGTTCCTACTATTGAGTGAGTGGCAGTTTGGCCCAGTGGTCGTCTCAGTTGAGAAGAGTCATACATCAAACACATTCCAAAGCTCCAACAACATGCTGGACCGAGGGAGTGTTGTTTTGCTAGAGGTGTTGTGTTTCAGCTGTGACGTATTCCTGTCCATTGGCTGAGACATATTTAATTCCACAACACTACATTGTAGAGCAATGAGTTCTCCTAGTGTCCTGGCCAACATTGAACCTTCAGCATCATTAAATCAAATGAACTTCTCGCTCGTTAGCTCATTAACTTTTCATGGGATCTTCATGTGCAAATTGGTTGGCACTCATTTGCCACTATTACACAGAGTCTATAGTACAGAATTGATTCTGTACTAGGACCAGTTCAGGATGTGAAAGGGCTCTAGAGATGCAAGCTTGTTTTAATTTCCCCATTCAAGAATAACAATTCTATTCGCCCAACTACAGAAGAGAAATCAATTGCCTGGAAGGCAGCACAAAAACCTTAATTCTAAGAATTGTGCCCTTTCCAGTCTCCAAGCAGCAAGGCGTACTGGCCTAAAGAACATCAAACATGATAAAAATGCACATTCCCGTTTTGAAGCAGTTAACTGAATAGGATACTGTCAAATGACTACTCACCAAAAATATTTCAAACAATTCAGTTGAATGATGAACAAAGAAACTGCCAGCTTGTACCACACCCTTAGGTTGATGAACTCTGACAGCTCAACAGTGCAGAGGAGTCACACCTAGCCAATATGTGTGCCTTTACAAAAGATAATGATATCTACTCAGCCTTGTACTTTCAAAGTATAAGTGCTAAAGCAGTATGGGCAGTTCTATTAAGAAAAAAAACATTCTCGGGATGTCAGCATTGCTGGTCAGGCCAACATTTATTGCCACCCTAACCAGACTTGAAAAAGTAGTGATCGGTCTTCTTCTTGAATTGTCATAATTGATGCAGTGTAGGCATGTAAGAGGGAGGGAATTTGGTGACTGACCCAGCAATGCTGAAAGAACAGTGATACAGCTCCAAGTCAGAATGGGAACTTGCAGGTGGGGTTGTTCCCATATATCATACAGTTTAGATGGATATAAGTGCTACTAATCCACCTACAATGTCATTGCTCATGGCTACTTGAAATCTAGTGATAACTGAACGGGTATGGTGAGGGTAGACAGCGGCAGCTAAATGCTGATCCACTGGGCAGGGATCATTGTGTATGTGTACCACTCGTGTGCCTTGCAGTACAAACAAACTGATGTAGAATAAGAGTTTCCATTGTCAAAACTAACAGTATTTGCATTATTTACATTGCATGTGCATCTCAGCAGCACTGTTCTACCCCCCACAATTCTACTCCATTAAGAAAGGAATAATTAGATAATGCTTGATGATGGGAAATGAGCATGATAAACAGCAAAACGTTTGTTCCAAAGAAGCACAGAAAGGTACAAATGTACCTGTTTTGTATAATTCTATGAAGCTTCAAGAAAGGTTTTTCATTGATAAGCAAATAAAGTTGTCATTAGCAATACAGACATGGACAAATTAACAGGAATGCCAACTCAACCTTTTTTATATGCATTTCTCACGATTACACATTAAGCAACACAGCTCACAAGGGCGGAATGCTTGGTCATTCCTTCAAGACTTTTAAAAGTATATCAAGTCAAAACATTGCAAATTTGCTCTTTACTACAAAGATGCTATTTAACCAAATGACTGTTTACACCAATATAACACTTGCTTTGTATCAGTTTACTCATAAAATAATTATGAAGAATTGTCAGTTTATAACGCAAAGCCAAAAATATAACAAAATAGAACACTAACTGAGCAAGAGATTAATTCACCCACTATAATAAGTTAGTAATATTTTCTGTTAAACTTAGGTTCATGTTAAATTCAAGAATACAGAAAAAGTTCTGCAAAAGTGGGAGCTGGTCCAAACAGGATAGACACGGTCATTTACCTAATGGGCCAAATGGCCAGTTTGTGTGCTGCAGGATTCTCCATAGCTGCATGTTAACTTTGTCACAGTGAATTGTTCAGATCACAAAGTGCTAGGCAAAGTTTAGCTTGAAGACAAAGTGGTTTGTGGCTTCTGGATAGACAATTAGTTGTTTTAAGAGAAACACTAAGCACCAAAGACACCAAACATTCGCTTATCCAGTGAAAAGCAAAAAACAAACAGTCTGTAATGTGCAAGGATTATAGAGATGTAAACTGTGGTGGTAACAAAATGGCACAGACAGGGTCAATTACAAAAGAGCTAGTGGGAAAACGGGAGATTTTATGCCTAAAAAAATGAGTTGTTATAATTTGGAATGTGCTGCATGTAAATGAGATGGAAGCAGAATCAAGGAAATCATAGAATCCCTAATGTGAAAGCAGGCCATTCAGCCCATCGAGTCCACACCAATCCTCCAAACAGCATTACAGATCTACCCCATCCCTCTAACCCTGCATTTCCCATGGCCAATCCACCTAACCTGCACATCTTTGGACCACAGGAGGAAATAGGAACACCTGGAGGAAACCCTTCAGTTCAAGAGAGCTAAATAAATCTTGGGAGGAAAGATTTTAAAAGCTTTGGGGCAGTGGGATTAAATGGACACCTCTTTCAAGATGTCTCTTACAGTCCTGTACGACATTGTAGGATTTGGTTTGCTTTAGGCAAAGCTTCGATCCAGGCAATCTGACAGTGATACAGAGTCATATTTCCTGTCTTAATCACGAAAACAATCGTTCAAGTTTAACAATGTTCAAAACATTCGGGAGGAGAAATGTCAATACTCTAAAGCATTACTTGTGATAAGCTAATTTAGTTTTGATAAGAAATGCAAATAGATGAACCGAGGGGGCATGGAAGGAAGATGTGAACTAATTAACAGTTAATTTTTAATGGATTAAACCACATTCCTTTCAAACAATAAAAAGTGCATGGAGTGGACAGAATCTACTGTAAATTATAATTTTACATTAAAAATTAATGGAATTCTAATAAAATCATTAAGGGGATGCTGGTCCAATTGTCCTTTACAATGGTAATTAACCTGAAGAGGCTTGTTTTGCAGCATTAGCTGTTTTACTCCAACCCACTCAACATAATACCTATCTTTTTCCTGGGACACTGAAAAAGCAAGACTATAAAATGGACAGTGAAATAAAACCATTGAGCGGCAGATGCTGGAAATTTAAAACACAAACAGAAATTGCTGGAAAATCTCAGCAGGTCTGGCAGCATCTGTGTAGAGAAATCAGAGTTAACATTTTGGGTCCAATGATCCATCTTCAGAATGTTCTGAAGAAGTGTCACTGGACCTGAAGCGCGAACTCTGATTTCTCTCTACAGATGCTGCCAGACCTGCTGAGATTTTCCAGCAATTTCTCTTTTTTTAACCTGTACAGCTGATGGATATAAATAAGACCCTTCGGTGTGCATTTGGCCTTCATAACAAGAGGGATTGAGTATAGAAGCAAAGAGGTGCTTCTGCAGCTGTACAGGGCCCTGGTGAGACCACACCTGGAGTACTGTGTACAGTTCTGGTCTCCAAATTTGAGGAAAGACATTCTGGCTATTGAGGGAGTGCAGCGTAGGTTCACGAGGTCAATTCCTGGAATGGCAGGATTGCCTTACACGGAAAGACTGAAGCGACTGGGCTTGTATACCCTTGAGTTTAGAAGACTGAGAGGGGATCTGATTGAAACGTATAGGATTATGAAAGGACTGGACACTCTGGCAGGAGGGAACATATTTCCGTTGATGGGGGAGTGCCGAACCAGAGGACACAACTTAAAAATACGGGGTAGACCATTTAGGACAGAGATGAGGAGAAACTACTTCACCCAGAGAGTGGTGGCTGTGTGGAATGCTCTGCCCCAGAGGGCAGTGGAGGCCCAGTCTCTGGATTCTTTTAAGAAAGAATTGGATAGAGCTCTTAAAGATAGTGGAGTCAAGGGGTATGGAGATAAGGCTGGAACAGGATACTGATTAGGAATGATCAGCCATGATCATATTGAATGGCGGTGCAGGCTCGAAGGGCAGAATGGCCTACTCCTGCATCTATTGTCTATTTGGTACCTAAGAAATAGGGGAAACATTTCTTTAAATGTAATATGCCTTAATTCATGTCATAGCAAAATCAACAGTGCTCCAACATTGGTTCATACACCTCACAACTACCTCCACTCAAGTGGAAAAAAACTAGCCAACACTTTATGCACTTAGGGAGTGCAGCACAGACAGAGTCCAGAACACACATAAATTAAGGCCTCAACCACCTTCTTCAGTGTACACCAAACAGCCCACATCACAGTCTGAAAAGAATGGGGCAGTTTTTCTCCAGTGTCCTAATGGGTTTTTTTTTAATAACGAATATCATTAAGATAGGTGATCTGATCATTACCACATTGCAGTTCCTGAGAGTTTGCTGTGCACAAATTGGCTGCCATGTTTCTTCACATCACAACAGTGACTACTTTAAAGGAAATAATTAATTGGCTGTAAAGTGCTTTGGGACATCGTGAGGTTATTAAGGTGCTACAGAAATCCAAGTCTTGCGCTTTAGAACATTTTGCCAAGGTACAAAGGTTGGAGGATCACAGTTATTAAAAAGACAACAATTAGTGGTGCGCACTTTTCAATTTGAACATTTCACATATCCACCATTATATTTCACCAAAGTCTGAGTCATGGCAGCTTTAAGATAGTCATTAAAGATGCTCCTCAAGAACTGGATGTGTGCAAAACAATCATTACTTAGCTTAATATCAGTCACATGGCTGCAAGTTAGTTGTTTAAACCAGCATTGGGATATTTAAACAACATTAGTCCATGCACTGCAGACATAATTGTCTTGTAAACAATAGAAGAAATAATTTGATAAACCTTGCATTTATATTCTACTAGGGAATCACTGAGATGGTCAAGCATGCATGAGTATAAAATGCAAGTCTCTTATTATTTAAAGAATGCTTTCTTTCCTACCAACACATCTTCCTGATCTTCTGCTTAAACAGATATCTGAAACTGGAAGATCATTACAAACAAGCTGAAAAACTACTAAAATTCATTAGTTTAAGACCACAACTTTAAAAGTCTTTGAGTGGTGTAGAGGACCCCGAGTGTTTTGCCATATTGTAGCATGCACTTAATTATGCTCTTTTTTAATTGCAGCCTACAACGTAGTCTGAATTTACATCTTCATATGAAGTTTTGTTCTCCCAACCCAATCTTAAAATTTCCATAAACATGGCTGCAAAAATATATGAAAAATAACTTCTGCATAGTGTTGTCACAGCAGAGCCCTTTCAAAAGTTGTGGCATCCACATATGCATACACCACCAGCACACCACAATATGGCACCTATAAGGGTACTCAAATTAAATGCTTACAAAAACCAGATAGTCTAGAAACAAGAAATTATTGGTCAGCCTTATTGTACAAAATCATCTGGAAATATTCCTATGAAAAGTAACCCCGGACCCAGTGTCCTAAAATTATTAGCATATAAATATATGTTTTTTTTTAAAATGCCCTTTCCACTGATTTCATACAGTCTCAGCATTTGTGTCCGGTGATTATCGCCCAGCCTTTGCATCTCCAATAGCACCCCAGACATCGAAGACAAACTCATCAGGAAATGCAAAGTCACCAAGTTCCTCGTCAAGTGCCTGTGCAAACTCATCTGGATTCTTCTTATTCTTGCCAAGGTCAACCATGGTAGCAGCTATGTGAAAGAGAGAGAGAGAGTTCAATAACATAAATCATTGTAAAGTACTTCACATTTAAAAATAAAGTATGATACCAAGTTACATTAAGAGATAGTAGGAGAGATGGCTAAAATCATGGTCAAAGATGTAGGTTCTGAGGACAACCTTACAAAACAAAAGGAAGCTAGAGTGAGGTCATTCCAGAGCTTGGGGTTCAAACAGCTGAAGATACAGTCACTGATGAAGCAGTAATTAAATCGGGGGTTGCACAGGCCTCCAGTGAACATCTTTAAAAAGGAATGAGACAGGTAGAGAGGATAAGGGAGGTAATTTCAGCATTTAGGGCAACTTAATTCACAGGTATCAACAGAAATTAAAATGAGTATACAAAACAGGGCATCAGACTGGAAGGGGAGGTTACAGAAATGGGAAGGTCAGGCCAAATGGAAAACATGAGTGAGAATTTTAAATCAAGGTGCTGTCTTGTGTGGGGCTAGGGAATGTAAAGACTTTTACAAATCAGTCATGAACTGACTGCACAAACATGCTAGGCTTCAGAGTTCATTCAAGCCAAAGAAACAAAACAAAACATTTTAGTTTGAAATGTGGGTTGATCTTACTGATTATACATTACTGTCAAATGATTGAGAAGGAAGCAAGATATACACATGCCAGTAGTGATAAGATTCTATCTTGTTTTGTGAACTTTCCTTGAAACTATATCCCAAGCGCCCTTCCAGGAGGTTTTGTAACATATAATCTCCGTTGAAGATCACTTCTGAAGATCACAAGTTTGTGCCTCAACAGACATTTTAAGCACGGCTCAATGTTCCTACTTCCCAAAAAAAGCCTTTGGCTTCAAAATATGGAGTCAAAATCACAGAACGTTTGGGAGATGTCTTTGCAAACTAATTGAATAGAAAAATTGAGGTTGGGGAAACCAGAGGGATATTTTTGTTAACATCACCTAAAACTTCCAGAATTTTTCTGGACACCTGGAACCATCAAGCTTGTGAAACTATCAAGCCAACTTTATTCCCAATCCTCTAAGTTAATAACTACCTAGCTTAAGGTTCGAGGGAATGATTTCACAACTGATACTTCCCCACGAGAAAAGTATAACTTTAGTTAATACCAAATCATTTATCTTCAGTGATTATTTTATTTGATGCCGTGCACTGCATCACTTCTTTTCTCTTCACCACGGAAGACAAACATCCACTGACCCATGAACATTGATAGCATACCCACCAGACATGCCAATATGTATTCTAATGAAAAATCATGCTCATTTCCTATCTCTGCCCAAATCCTTTACCTCACACGGCCAGGATGTTTGTTCAGAATCACAATTCCATGACTTGGGTTATAATCTCAGCTGAAAGTGACACTGCACAAGTCAGATCCCAGCATGAAACCTAGCTTGGTAAAACCCAACTTCATCTATTTTGTTAAAAACACACTCACTGAAGTCTGAATTCAGTGTACTTTAAACTGAATGTTGTACAGTGAAAAGATTTCCAATAATACTGACTGTGAAAACCTTTGAGCCATCTCAATGATATTAAAGATGCTTTGTAATTACATGTTCCTTCTTTGCGGTCAACCGTGACGGGCTAACTTTATCTTTTCATTCTGTACTAAACCTACTTCTGAATTGTTTTCAAAAGGTGGGGAGATTCTGGAATATTGGGTGAAATTAGTGGTTTATCAAAAGTCTGGTTCGTATACTCTTCAAAATTTAATAAAGGATTTGATTAAGTAGGTGCAGAGATGTTTCCATTTGTCACAAGGAAGCCCATAACAATAGTCCTAACAAATCCAGTAGGGATTCAGGAGAATGTTCTTTATTATATTCTTACATTCCGATCACTTAATCTGAACTATCAACATCTTTTCATCACCAGCACCCTAGTCACTCCCCACAAACTATAGCATAAATGCTGTCCCTTCCACACGTTACTTCAGCTCTGATGGAGAGTCATCTAGACATGAAACATTAGCTTGCTCTCTCTTCATGGATGCTATCTGACGCACTGTAATCGCCAGCTTTTCTTGTTTTCAATACAGATTCCAGCATCTGCAGTAATTTGTTCCATCTTTATTAGAAGATTGACTAAAACTTATAATCCACTACTACAGAGAATGGTTGAGGGGAATTATAAAGATGTAGTTATGAGGAAGTTGGATATACACAGGGGGAAAAAGGAATCCAAGGATAAGCCAGTTGGTGGAAGTTTATGTGGAGCTTAAGCTGGATTGAATATCTGTTTCTGGACTGTGACTGCTGTATAATTCTATACAGTACATTGTAACCCAAAACCTCACCCAGCTGAATGTAATCTCATGCTAGCAGTGAGTCTAACCCTGGCCTGCAGTAGCCGATATCAAATATTCTTTTTTGATTAAGCTGACCCCTTCACCACACAGGGGCACAGACATGTACATCATTATTTAACACAAACATTTGGTCGGCAGTGACCAGCCTAACTGTGCATGTTTTGCTGTGTTACTCCATAGATTATGTCCTGCACTCTGAACACCAACAAATAGGACATGGACAAACTGCTAAGTGGGCAGGCTGGCCTCAAAGATATCATCTTTGCTCATGTCAAAGGCAGCAGACAGAATTGGAAACTTTACAAGTCAGGTGTTTTAGGGTTTAACATTACTGACAGAATAGCAGACTACAGATTTATCAAGGTAACTCGTGAAAGTTTCTTCATATGTCCAACTATGTGCAAGGAAATTAGCAATACATTCCCTAGAATACAGAATGCTTTCTACTGTTGAAGTACTACTGAGTTTACTGTCTCACCCAAAATGGAGCTATCTTTGATAGTGTGGCACTACCTCTGTACAATGTGTCTGGGAGTATCAGTTCAATCCTGTTGTGAAGTCTCTAAACTAGGGGAGCAGGTGAATGTCCTGTTGAACCTGCACCACTGTTCAGTATGATCATGGTTGATCAGGCTTCAATTTCACTTTAATGCCACAAATATTCTGAGACATCTTTATGTCAGCCTTCAATATTGTATACAATACATCCTCAACCCTTGGGGCAAGAGAATTCCAAAGATTCACAACTCACTTAGTGAAGAAATTTCTCATCTTTATCCTGAGAGATCAGCCCCTTACCATGATACTCTGCACCCTTGACTTAAGATTCCCCAACAGGGGAAGCATTTCAGTGCATACCCCATCAAGCCCACTTCATTATTGTAAACTTTTCACAGCACTTCACAGTCCTCTAAACTCCAGAGAATACAAACCCAATTTATTCAATATCCCATTCAATGCTGGCCCTCTTTGAGGTGGGACTTACTTCCACAGCATTCTGATTTGAATGAGCATGCTACCCCCGAGTCACATCATTCCCAAACATTGATTTGGGGATCCACCCAGACCCCAAAGAGAGCACTTACCCAGGTTTCACAGGCCTTACTAGTACTGTTTAGGGGATGGATAAGATTAGGAAATGTAAAAGCTGCCTTTTAGAGTTTTTCAAAACATAACACACCCCAGAGACCTGCAAATACTTTCCTTGTTTTGAGGGGCTATTAATATGATTGAACATGATGCATCTACCCAAGAAAAGTTTCTTTCTTACAAGTTGCAATTTTCAAGATTAACAAAGAAAGAAAGTAGATGGGAATTTTAAATGTATTGAATTGTTGTGATCTGGAGTGTGTGCTGTCTGAAAGGATGTTGGAAGCAAATTCAACAGTAACTTTCAAAAGGTAATTGAATATATACCTGAACAGAAAACTGTTCCACTGGGGAAAAATAGGAGTAGAGGGACTAATTGGAGATTTCATTCAATGAACCAGCACAGGACCAATGGGGCAGATGGCTTCCTTCTGTTCGTTATCCTGATATTTATCAATTAAATCATAATAGACTATATTACACTGACAAAAGATTGTAAAGAGTTCATTAAAAACATTAAAGGTTTCAAATTCACACCAATTCTTTTATCCCAATAATATCCTTGCAAACATGCTAAAAACCCCACAACTTCACACAAAGACTTCTTGCTTAGGCTGGCACAGTTACAACCAGTTTCATTCCAACAAGTATCTGCACATCCATTCACAGCTTGTTCTTCAGTCGATCTTTCTAGAAGTTAAACTGCAAACGAAACTCACTATTGACTTTAACTTCAGAACAAACATAAAAGCTCTCCAAGCTCAGTTTCTAACCATCTCTGTGTATGCACACACCCACTGACTGACCAACTTCTAGATTTTTCTTTGTATTCCAGGACTCCTATTACAGGGCAACAGCAGTTACTCCACCTTTACAGAGTCATAAGCCACTAGCCATCCATCTCTTTACTTCAAGGGATGTAAAAATCATATTAAGGGTTCATTTAAATGTGAATAGCCTCCAGGATTCTTGGATTTAAATACATTTAAAAACTCAAAAATCACATCCCCCTCTTCTTAACACATAAAATCTAAAGTTATATTGTTTGTAACAATCGTCTCAAAGGTAGGACATGAGAAGACAGAATGAGGCGCCAGGACTACTATTTTCCCAGTACCTCGGTTAAAATGTCTTACCAACATTCACACAACGGCCCGGCGCAAGAAATGTCTATATTGATGAGGTCCTGAGAGGATTCTGATACTCTCAAAAACCATAACTAAAACTATACTGTTGAGAACTAGCAAGTGAAAAGATTGGAAGAGGAAAAGAGAAAAGGTACAAATTATACAAATGATCCCGTATAATTATACTTAAACGCTAGCGGGTTTTGAGAAGATTTGTAGCTCAGGTTGAGGTTCTGGATATAGGTTTGCTCGCTGAGCTTAGACGTTTTGCCACCTACGTCCAGATACTTAAATGCTGAATTTTCTTTCTGAAGTCCGAAAATGGAAGGGACTACTGATCAATCTGTTCCACTGGTTTTCGTATTACATTGCTGGTCATCTGTGACATAACAAACGAATCAATGCTGGTGGCAAACCACAAACTTGGCTTGGAAATTACTGGGGAAACAGCCAGTTTCCAAGCGGTCTGGAAAGAAATAAAACTAAATTTAAAAGTTTTCTCACGATTTAGATCCATCCACCGAGTTTACTGGACCTAGAAATGGAAAATCTTTGTTTTTATGAATATCATCAAACACTAACGATAAGGAACAAGGGTCTTGACTGATTTCCCAATCCTGTTTTCAGATTAGCCTAGACAGTAACAAGCCTGGCCAAATTAAAAGACCAAAACGCTCAAAACCCTGCTTCAGGACTGCAGTGCATTATCTGTGGATTGAACTGGTCGACCTGGAATGAGACACTACATTTCTATGTTATTGTGGTTAAATTGAGCATGATCATAGATGATGAACCAGGAGTCTTCCCTCCCCACCCTACTCCACCCCAACATGTTGGTCAATACTGCCATCACAACAACCAGGAAAACTAGTTTGATGTCTACAGTGACCAGGATGGCTGCTGTCCAGCAGCCCCGACACTTAAAAGCAATTCTCATTCTTGGGTGCTTTGGGATGCTGATAAGATATGCTAATACCTCAACATGCCAAAAA
The DNA here is from genome assembly GCF_047496795.1 of Chiloscyllium punctatum. Taxonomy (NCBI): domain Eukaryota; kingdom Metazoa; phylum Chordata; class Chondrichthyes; order Orectolobiformes; family Hemiscylliidae; genus Chiloscyllium; species Chiloscyllium punctatum. Next base: position 59,022,847 of record NC_092784.1, read on the forward strand.
CTAATCGGTTTGAAAAAAAACATAGTTGGCTCCACCCTAGCACAAATATGTTAAGACCGCAATGGAAATAGTTAGCTTCTCCCTCATGCCTTAGGGAAGGAAAGCACAGCTAATGACCAAAAACCTTACTATTTTAGGAAAGTTAATTGTTTATTTTTTCAGTTCAAAACAAATGAGTTTTCAATTCCTAAATTTCCTACAATACTTTTAGAAATCTGAAATATTTTAACGCAGATTAACGGCGATACAAACTACTTTTGAAGTTGACAACAAAGCTGTAGGGATTAGAACTTTATTGCAATAATTGAGAAACTAGATATTATCTCTCGTGGCAACTATCAAGAGACATACAGGCCGCATCTGTGCTCAAATTCCTTTCTCTGTACATCCACAGAACAAGGGAACTTATTAATAAAATACTAAATATTTTATCCGTACCTCCTCCAGGTGTTTTGAAACCAAAGGGTTCAAACATGACGGAGCTTACCAAGTTACTGACTACCTGTGACAAGAAGTTGAGCAGGATCAAAATAATTAAGCTGAAAATACCACAGATTTCAGCTTATCCAACACATCTATCTGATCACAGTGAATGAATTATCATGATTGCTGGGGCAAAGGAGGAAACTTCAATCCCAGCTAAAGTTCACAGCAAAACATTCCTCAAGCAGTTCCCAAATTTAGACCAGCTATTCTCAACTACACTATACACTTAAAACATAGTGAGACATCCCCTGGCACTTCCTGGGGGTAGCATGTGTCTATGTTGGGAGTCTAGAATTAAACTGCAGAATATTACAATGGAAAGCTCTTAGATCCAGGGTCTGGAGGAACAGAGAGTGGGAGAAGGTGACCTAATGAAAAGAATTGGAACTGTATGAGCAGAGGACAGAGACAGGAGGCTGAGTGTGGCATGGTCAACAGAGGAATTTATTACAGAACAAGTACCATGATGAAAGAAAGTGAGTAGAAAGGAAAGTTCAACTTTTAAAGGATGAAAATGCACAAACTTATGCTTAAAATGGGAAAGGGATGGTGATGTTGGGGAAATTCTAGCTCACCATTTATAATCGTGCTTAACTTAATCACATTTGGTATTTAATTATATATTAGGGTATACAACCAAAAGCTTAATCAAAGAGGCAGGCTTTAATGGGCATATTTCAGTATTTTATTTCCACAACCACTGCTATACAACCAAAAGGTGCCTATTGCTCCAGCCCCCCGTCCGCATTTTGGAAAATCACAACAAAGTGCTCTTTCTCTTGGCTTACAAGCAGCAATTGAAAAGTGAGGACCCAGTGCAGAACTTAGTACAGTGTTGGTCTGAAACAATGGAAAGGCTTACATAAGACTGATCAAGAGGGGACTGTTCGATATTCAAGAACTTAGCAGTCAACCTAAATGAGTATGCCTCCACTGGTGAAGAAGTTAATCAGAATACTCCCCAAACCAACCATGAAAGAACCTGGAGATCTACTCCCTACTAACGTTCAGGTCTGAGGCTTACAAGTCGAGTAACTCTGATCTCTGCAGGAAAATCAGGTACGACCTTCATAAGGCCATCAGAGACACCAAAAGACAAAGTAAACTGAGACTCTAGACCAACCACAGAGACTTAGGCTTAGACTATATGACAGGTTACCAAGTGTTATGAAGACAAAAGCATGTATGTTCACTTTAAAAGTGAAAGTGTTTTCTGAATTTTGAAGTAAACTTAAAGTGCAGGCTCAGCTGTCCAAATGGAAAGGCTGGGAGAGGAGTTGCTCCAAAATAGATACATGTAGCAAGCTGTTAATTGGATACCTGAGTTTTGATTGCTGTTTTGACAATTTGAATTTAACTAATTAGTTTAAGTTATGCCCAGGGTACTAAAACCCATGAAATTTGCAGACCGGACAGCTAATTTGCCCATCTAACATCTTGCTCTCAAAGATATTTGAAATCACTCTCTATCAAAAAGGTACCTTTTCACGTAAAACATACTCGCACTAAAAAATTAAAGATGGTGACCCAAGGAGATCAGCAGCTGGAAGACTGAAGACAGCAATGACAGAGACTGTACGGTCTTGAGATTAAGTTAACATAATGTTTAATAAGTGTGTTATTGGAACTCCATTTTTTTAAAAATAGAATTGGGGTCAGATAGTAAGTAGTTAAGATAAGAGGGCTTGTATTTGGGAATAGTTTTTGTTTAATGTTCACTATTAGAGTTAGGAAAATAAATTGTTATTTTTCTTTAAATAGTGGAATTTAGGAGTTTCTTTTTTAAAGAGATTACAAGGCGAGGCAAGCTTCTCTGGGTATTTGGTTTAATTAACAGAGGGGTTCAGCCACCACGTTGTAACAAAAGCAAAGTCAAACAGAATCATGGGCAATACATCCCTCCCTGATGAGCTCAATATATTCTACACTTGCTTTGAACACAAGGTCAGTGAAATGCTGTCACCTGTCTGAACAGCCTCGGATGCACCTGTACACACTCACAGCTGATGTGAGAGTGAACCTATGGAAAGCAGCTGGCCCAAATGGAGTCCCGGCCATGCACTCAGACCCGGTGCATACTAGTCGGTGGGAGTATTCGCTAACATCTTTAACTTCTCCTTCCTACATCCTCACCTGCTTCAAGAAGACCACCATCATTCCTGTGCCAAAGAAAAATCATGTCAAAGAGTACTGCCCAGCCGCTCTGACCTCTATAATTATGAAGTGCTTTGAGAGGTCAGTCATGGCTCACATCACTCCAGCCTCCCAGATGGCGAAGATCCTTTGCAACTGGCCTACTGGCGCAACATTCCATGACAGGTGACATCTCCTTGGTCCTACACACATCCCCGGAACATCTGGATAACAAGGAAGCTAGGTCAGCTCCTACTTATTGACTACAGCTCACCCTCAAGACCATAATTTCAAACAAACTCATCACCAAACGCCAAGACCTAGGTCATGGCTCCCCTTTCTGGAAGCAGATCCTCAAATTCTTAACCCACAGACTGCAATCAGTTAGAATAAGTGGCAACACCTCCTCCATCATAATTCTCAATGTTCAACACTAGTACCCTGCAATGCTGCACACTCAATCTCCTACTATATTTCTTACATACACTCAACTATATGGCCAAATTCCGCTCCAACTCCGGCTGCAGGTTTGTTGACGACACTACTATTGTGGGTCGGATCTCAAACAATGATGCAACAGAATACAGGAAAAAGATAGATTACTTAGCAGCATGGTGTAAAGACAACAATCTTTCCATCAATGTCGCAAAACAAAGGAGCTGGTCATTGACTTTAGGAAGCGGACTGGAGGGTACGCACCTGTCCGCATCCATGGTGCTGAGATGGAGATAGTTGAGAGCGTCAAGTTGCTGGGAATGATGACCAACAATCTGTCCTACTCTACCCATGTCAACGCAACAGTAAAGAAAGTACAACAACGTCTCAACTTCCTCAGAAGGCTAAGGAAATTCAGCATGTCCACAAAGACGCTTACCAATCTTTTTGAAAATGCATCACAGGAAGTATCCTTTCTGGATATAGTACAGCCTGGTATGGCAGCTGCTCTTTCCAAGATTGCAAGAGACTACAGAGAGTTGTAAACACAGCCTAGCTCAGTCCAGCATGCAAACCAGCCTTCCCTCCATTGACTTTATTCCATTTCCCACTGTTTCGGGAAAGAAACCAACATAATCAAAGATACCACCTCCACACGCACTCCTTTAAAGATATTAAACTTTGAGTACACATACAGACAGAATCAAGAGCAGCTTCTTCCTCACTGTCATCGGACTTTTGAATGAATCTCTCACATGCTAATTTTGATCTCTCTCTCTCTCGACATCTTCCCTGTGACTGTATCACTGTATTCTGCACTCTGTTCCACCACGGTCTACCTGTAGAACACGCAAAACACTTTTCACTGTGTCTCGGTGCATGTAACAACAATAAGTCAGATCAAATATGAAAGGAAGGAGTAGCAGAGTGGTTTAATGAGGAAATTTCAGAACTTGGGGCCCTGAGAGTTAAAGCTGCCAATAGCAGAGTGATGAAAATCAAAAATTGCAAAAGGACAGAAATTTGAGGAATGCAGAGGTTTCGAGATTTTTCAGTAGGACTCTAGGAGGTTACAGAAGCATCAAGAGGGCAAGACTACAGAGGGAATTTAAAACAATGACAACTGTTTGAGCAGGGATTATCCTTCTGGCTGTACTGTTCTCCCAATTGTTTAATTATCCTTTGGTTTGCAAGCACAGACCTAGTTATTTTAACAAAGCACAGACCTGTCCTGACATGCTATGATACACTTCTGAGCAGAGGGGACAGAAGAAGGGACACTACCACTGCACCATAAGACCCTTGCAAGCACAGTCCTACTGTGGTCCATCTGTCAATGCTGTCTACATTACAATAGCGCAGTTTTGCAGTTTTGAAACCTGAAAGTAATTGATTTCCAGCACACAATGCAGAAGTCACAGTGTCAAACTGCAATAGATCAGCAGCATCAAGTCATGTCAAAATCATGGTTTAATATTTAGATGTACTAGGGTATTAACTAAACACCAAGTGTCTTACTCACCTAGCTCAGTGTCTCTGATACCCATGTAACTTTCCAGCAGGTCATCCACCTTCTCAATGGCCTTCTCTTCAAATGCTGATGGCTAGGATCAAAACAAAGCATGTTTTTTGGATTAAGTCATTAAACAAGAATAAAAAGTCAATATTGAAAACTGGCTCAAGAAAGACAACAAATTTGTGGAACAAATTTAAACGTCATCAGTTTTTTTTCCTCCAACCATTATTCAGCAGATGGAACGAAATAAATGTCAAAAGGAAGCAAAAACTATACTACACATCTGAAGCACAATCATAAAACCACCCACCCAACAGATAATATGAGACAAGGCTGGGTGAGGAAGGCTATTCAGGCCACCTGACTTTATTCTGTATTGCACTGTAGAACAGGATGAGACATTAAGCTGTGGTTCCTTCTGCCCTGTGTAAGTAAACGTTGTCATAGTCAAAAGCGAGGTAGTTCTCCGGATGTCCTGGCCAATAGTCACTCAGCAACCAGCAATACTAATTCTCCTGTCGTAACACATTCTTACGGGTAGGAGCTCACCATACAGAAACTGGCTGTTACGTTTCCAACAGTACAACAGTGATCACACTTTAATAACTAGCTGTAAAGCACTTTGAGAATAGGCTGTGAAAGGATACATCCAAATGCAAGGTTATTTCTCCCTCTCTCTCTCTGTTCCCCTTGCTCATTATGCCTCCTACAAAAGTATTCATCCTGATCCAAAATTAAAAAATAGGAAATATAGAATCAGGCCACTTACATCAACTACTTGCAAGATAAATAAACTACTTTAAAAAAAAATCACAATCAGACACTTGGAAGATCTTCATGTTCTTTTTGAAGGAAGGTCACACTGAAGCCATTATTAGTTGCATATTTCTGTCATTTGCATTTCTTTTATTAGAACAGGTAAACAGACAGATGAAAGCTCAATAACTGGATAATATCAGAGTGGTTTAACAAATGACCCTCCAGAGGCTAACGGGGGAATATCCTTTCAGCAGAACAAGCTCAACACAAGTCAAAAGAACACGCACTACATTGATAAGCTAAACAGGTTAAATGAAAACGCATTACTTTTTAATTTAGTGAAAAGCATCAAGTTAAGCAACACAAGGGAGAACAGAGTGTCACAGTAAAGTAGGATGAGATAAACTGCAGTGGGAGGAGATTGCTATGAAGCATAAATACCAGCATAACTCCGTCATGCCAAAGTGCTGTATAGTGTATGCAATTCTATTTAATGTAGAGTTGTTATGGATGAGACCAAACCACCTCAAAATGTATTAAGAAGATAGCCCAGAGCTTAACTTTCTCTTATTTTAAAAGGTAAGAGTAAGATGTTGCATTCCAGATGCAGTTCAATTGGTCAAACTACTTAATTAACTGTTAGAATATAGCAATATTTCATGAACACCCCTGGCAAGGGCAGATTCAGTAAAACAGATTGTCTCATGTGCAATTCTAGAGGCAGTAAGAGAGTCCCAGCTTTTCGCTGTAACAGAGAGGATAATAAGTGCTTCCACATCCAGCTACAAGACCCCAGCAACTGCTGAAAGCTAAAAGTAAAAATCCTGGTTCTGTGGAAGCTTAACCTCACCCATTCAGGCTGCTTCTATTATTCCAACTTCTTAAAAAAAAAGCAAGGTGTCATAAGCTGTTACTTATTGGCTTTGAGCAAACTCCTCCGGACCTCTATCCCAACCTTTCTTCATGAAAAAAAGGATAAAATACACCTCTTAAAGCTGTAGTATTGTCACATAGTTAAGCACATTCATTAAGCCAATTCCTAATACTGTAGCAAGTATAACATCACGTAACCTGCCAATCAGAATGAATAGGTGTACTTTCCTTCAGGGTGGTCAGCCATGTTTAGATAAAGGGACCTATTTACTCAGCACAGGTTAAACTGCATTGCACTAGTTAATTACCTTGCTGCGCCCTTTTACAGTAGTTAACAAGCCAAGACTTTACGATATTTGGACAGATACATGATTAGGAAATGTTTAGAGGGGTGTGAGCCAAATGCAGGCAAATGGAACTAGTTCAGTTTAGAATCCCTGGCTGGCATGGATGAATCAGACTAAAGGGTATGTTTCCATCCTGTATGACTCTGTAACTGTCCATTTCTGTCCAAACTCTATCGATTCACCTCATGTCTCCATGACTTTAATTCTTTGCCCAACAGAAATTTATCAAATAGAGATTATGCCCTTTCTGTTCTAAGTTCTTCTCTTATACAAGAGGTTAGCTCACTGGAACTCAGAAACTTGGTAACACCCATTAACTTTAAAATTCTTGATACTGTTGAGTCTAGCACAAGAATTGATTCAACAAGGAAGGGCATCATCCAGGCCAGGTCAGCCAAATCCAAAATTTGGCTTCCTGTCACTCCTTAGAAGCACTTTGATCTTGGTTTTCTGACTGTTTCTTTTGTGCAATTATGAACATATACAGCCAAGCTTTAGCTGGACAATCTCATGGAACAAATTGGCATCATGGCTGCTTTTAAACTAAACTCTCCACACAAACAAATAATTGGCTCAGATATTCTCATCCCCAGTAGAGCAATCATAACCTGGGCTTCCGTACAATATTATTTTCCACATGTAAATATTTACTTGAGGCTTTGACTGCCACAAGGAGAACTCGTGTGCATTCATATTCTGCAGCCTTTAGTGTTCTTATTGTCAACTTCCTCAACCCATGAAACATCAAGTGCTCAGTTACTCTGCTGCCAGCCCAATGTGTCTCAGGTTGTACAGGAGGATCAACGCAATCAACAGCTTTAACTCAAAGCTGACTGCATGGGAGTTGTTGAAAATCCATTTGCTTCCATGTTCAATGTCATAAAGGTCAATTGTCGCTGTAACATGCCAGTTTTATCAACTCACTGATGCTTTGCCTTGGGAACCAGGCTTAAATCTATTTACATGAACTAGGACCAAGACTATAAAAATCCAATGTGGAATGGAATCATACAGCATGCTGGATTGCCCAGAGTGAGCAGGGATGTATAGATTAGGTGGCTTTGCCATGGTGAATACGGGGTTACAGGGAATGGTGGGGGAGGAGGGGGGGTCGCTTCTGGGTGGGATGCTCTTAAGAGGGTTGGTATGGACTCAATGGGCCGAATGACCTGTTGCCACACAAAGGATTCCATAGAAAGATAACATCTATAGAAAGCACAGCCTCAGATTTTGACAAGGATGGGCAAAGGCCACTAGCAAAATCCACAATTAAGCAACAATTGGTCAATTCAACCTGAGTGACACGTGGTGGAAAAGTGAGAAATAGTATGCATGTTTTATGATGAATAAAACCCAGCATAAAAACTTGCCTTTAACGAGTAACATTTTCCTACAGGGCTTTTCTAGATAGAGAATACAAGCCATCAGCTTACCTCTTCCTCTACAGTGGCAGTCCCTTTCGCCCGCAGTCGTAGTGTTCCTTTTCCAGTGCCCACCTGCCCACCTGATGCAGATTTGCCTCCTCTGGAACGCTGCCCTATCATGTCTGCAGGAGAAACATAAAAGGTGAGCATTGGGCATCAAACTGAATCTCATTTGTCATCTAAGGATTCCACAGGAGAGACTCAAATTTTAGAGCCAAGAGATGTTCTGATCGAAACACTTTCAAAGTTCAGAGCTCAGTTCTCAAGAATCATCAGAGAAAGGAAAATTGGAGCAAATTGCTATTTAATACATTCCCCACAGAACTGTCATTTATTGCCCATCACTAGCAGAACTTGAAAAAAATGTTGTGACAAGAAGCCCTCCTGAAGTGCTGCAACCCAGCTAGTGCAAGGACACCCTGTGAGGTTCGGAAGGGAGTTTCAGGGCTTTGCTTCAGTGACAGTCAAGAAACACCAATACTGTTGCAAGTCAGAACGGTGTGTGACTTGAAGATGAACGTGCAGGCGATGGTGTCCCTACATATCTATAGACACTGCCGTTTCTAGAAGAAAGGAATTTGGGATTAGAAGGCATCGCCAAAGGGGGTTTTGTGAGTTGCCGCAGTGTTTTTGCAGATTATGCACACCACAGACCACAGCTAGACAGAGCAAAAGCTGGTACCATGGATATTTGTCAATCAGCAGGCCTGTGTGTCCTAGGCCTCTGTTTACAACATGTTGGCTATTTGAAAACTGGGGATTGCAGTGATATGCGAATGAGAAAGGTAAATTTGAGGAGTTGGAGCAGTGTAGTGGTGAATAACAATGAGATACAACAGTTGGTTTGTTAATGGGGAAGGATTTCAAATTTGACTTACATACATAAAACTCTCATTCATGTGGCATCCCTTACTACAGTAAAACGTAAAAAGGCATTTCACGGTACAGTTATCAAGCAGGATCTAGCAGAGCCACATAAGGAGACATATTAGGAGAGGTGAGATGCAAGGCATAACTTGGCTACATTATAATATCATTTTAAACTTTAGATTTGAGCCAATAGCATGTAGGTTTTGATCAGTGTGTCTAAAGGGTTTTAATGACTGACTTAAGTATTTTTGCAGCCATGGCGGTTTCTTTAAAAAAAGCTCAATCTATGAAAGGTGCTTCTTGGAAGGTAGTAGAAATGCACTTACAACGGGAGAGTTTTCACTGCTAAGCAGTTGGGCATCAGGCTTTCAGTTTGGAAAATCCAAGATTTATCTTTTCCTTTTGTTTAGGGGAAACACCCACTGCCCGAAAAAAGATTTCAGTTTCAGTTAAACAGCTTTGCGGACGTCTCGGCTGAAGGTGGATTGCAAAGCTGTGGTTCCTGAAAAGGCGAAATAGTTTAGAACTTCAGTGTGTGGGGCTTAGTTTAAAGGTTCCAAACCAGCAAGTGGTTAAGTGACACTGAGAAAGTCTAAGCTCAGTTATATGAAGGCTCAAAGAAGAGACTACAAAATTCTGAGGGGCTGGGAACTGAAGGACCTGATACATCAAAACATGGCATGGACAAGTTGGACTGAAGGATCGGTTTCTGTGCTGTATGACTCAGACTCTATAATTTCAACATTTTTCATACCAGTACTATAAAAGAAGAGCTGTGTAGTTTACCATGTTTCAACTTCTGTATTGTACATGTAGACAGTTTGTTTTAGTCTATTTTATCTTCCTTTCTCTCTCAGAATAAAAGTAAAATATTAGTAAATTATTAGTAGTAAAACAACATCTCTGGTTTGTGTTTCAGTTAAAGACTATGTTTAATAAAACATATATGATCTATCAAACCAAAGTTCAATCTAGAATCTGACTTGTCCAGTAATAACCAGAGCTGGGATCATAACACAGGTGAGACGTGGATCTTATAGAATGTCTTAGAAAGGAGGAAAGGGAGGTGGAGAGACTTAAGACAGGAAATTCATGAAATTAGGACCCAAACAGCTGAAGGCTTGGTCAATGTGGCAGATTGAAAAGTATGGGGGCACATCTCAAGCTTCAGAATTTCCCCAATAAATCTTTTCTCAAGGATATTACTCAAGATCTACATGTTTGATCACGTCTTTGTGTCTCAATGGTTCAGTAATGAATTTTGCCATGATAAATTGCTTCCATAAAGCAAATGGGGTGTTCAGCACATTAAAGATGCAAATAAAATTGCAGACTGATATTGCTAGAACAGGAGAAATTTTAAAAGACTAATTGTTTAAAGCTTCTTTGACTTACAGCCACTTTTATTCTAATTTTTTTTTCTGCCCTAGACTTGTGCTACACTCCCACCTGCTGGTCAGTGTTCAGTAATACTGAAACAAAAACAGAAGTTATTGGAAAAGCTCAGCAGGTCTGGCACCATCTGTGAACAAAAATCAAAGTTAATGTTTTGGGTCCAGTAACCCTTCCTCAGAACTTCCTTCAGTAATACTGCACAGAGTAGTCTTCAGAAATAAAAGTGTATTAATGACATTGCATTTTCTAAGTTCAAGTACCTGGGAATTTGCAGAGTTTCCCTATCACATTAAAATTCCTGAGATAACTACCAAAATTTGTGGTTCTAAAAGCAGTAACACCAGCTTATAGACTGCATCGCCATCATCCACATGCAATACTACAATAGGGCTTAACGCCTCATTTGAAAGATGAATCTCTGACACAAGATCCACCTTGCCCACTGAGATGGATGCAAAAGTTCTCATGCCATTATTTAACAGAACAGCAGAGGATTGTTCCCTGAAGTCATAGGCAATTATTTATCCCTCTGCTAGTTTCTTTGAAAGAAATTATCTAGTCATTATATGATTGATGTCATAGCATCTTGTTGTGCCCCATATTAGCTGCTGCATTTCCTATACTATAACAGCAACTACATCTTCTCAAAACTCGCTAGTAACTACAATCCAAAAACACTTCATTAGCTGTCAAGTGTTTTGGTTTATCCTAAGGGTCTGAATCGTAGTATAGAAATGCAAGACTTGTCCTTCTCTATGTAATGAATGCACTGGAGGAAAGCTCTAATCACTTTTGCAACATGCCCGGAACGAGAGGCTCCACGCAAAATTCATCCCAGTTTAGGAAAACGAGACACATTTATCATCAGTTACAAGTACCATGAGATTTCAAGGAGTGTGAAAGGACAGACAGCAAGCTTTTTTTATAATGAGTTGGAGCGTTGTATCATAAACTGCACAAAAAGCTACTTTTCCATGCTGAAGCCAGATTCTTTGCCCGGAGAATGGCGAAAGTGTGGAAATCACAAATCGAGGTGGTGAATAGTACATAAGCATTTAAGAGGAGTCAGCTAGAACACAGGATGAAAGGAACACACGATAATGGTATGGTTCATGAAGAACAAACACCTTCAAAGACTATTTGGTCCAAATGCTGGCTGCTAAAGTAAAATCTAGCCAGCTGGGATAAGTGTCAGGATTATACCATTCAAAGCTGTGGAGTTAATTACTTTGAAAAGATGAAGATGGGGACATTATTAAGGGTTTAAGAAAATATGTTTATAAAGACAAAGAGTGTAAGAAGATGGGGACTTGTACAGAAAAGGGCAGAAGCCACCTGTTTTCATGGGGCTGACATCAAGTCTATGGGCTCAGGAGAAAACAAACCTTGGGATTTGTTAGCTCAGAAAGGTCAGGGTTTAACAGGAAGAGTTAATAGGGAGAGAAGAGAGTAAGAAACTCTGCAGGAATCCAGTAACATTCTACATACACAAGAGAGCCACTGACTCACCAAAAGCCTTAAGAGGCTCCACAAGACGCAGTGTAAACAGCTGTCCCTTCACCAAACCTTTCAGCAGCTTGGCAACCTCGAAGTGGCGAAAACCGATGACACTCTGGCCATTGATCGACTCAATTAGATCCCCAACCTTGATTGCCTCTATTCGGTCAATGAGGCTTCCTTCTTTGATTCTCTGGCAATTAAATCACAGTTTTTAAAGGTGGGGCTGTTTCATATCTCCATTTTGTATTGTTGTCAGACTCATTACTAGGGAAATGGTGGGGGGAAAGAGAACATAAAGCAAAAGGATTTTTGAATAGCCTGTCTGGGGTACCAATGGCACTGACTATGGCCACATACAGAGGTAGTTGGTAAGTTGGGGAGAGGCCTCTACCAATGCACAACACTGGGGTAAGCACTGGCAGGGACAGGGCCTCTGCCACTGTGCTGCACTGGGGGACAGGGCCTCTGCCACTGCACAAGATGGGAGTACAGCACTGGCTGGGATAGGCCTCTGTCACTGCAGAAGACAGGAGTACAAAAGAGCAGCTTATTAAAGAAAAAGCTCAAACTCAATTCTTATTAAGTGTGTCAGATAGGCATGTTGTTGTAGAAGTATGTAAAACTAGCCAATTTAAAATAGTATGCCAATGTTAAGTGATTTGAGTTAAGGGGAGGAGGGAATGATATGTTCTGTGGCTTTTTGCTTTTTCCCAAACTTTTTCACAGTCAGAAATTAATTCTTATTCTACTACAGGAAAACTAGCTAGTTATTTGGTGACTATGTGATCAGTGATTAACGCTTATTCTATTACTAAGGTGCAAATTAGCATCACAAATTGTGTCACTGCCTAGACCAGCATTTATTTTAATCACCAATACTGCTGCTAAGTCACATACAGACCAGACCAGATAAGGATGATAAATTCATTTCCTTAAAAAGGACATTAGTGAGCCAGATGGATTCCGACAACAATCAACAGTGGTTACATGGTCACAATTAGGCCAACCTTTTTAATTCCAGATTTTTAGTGAAATCCAATTTCACCATCCGTCATGGTAGTATTTTGAACCATGTTATACAGTCATAGAAATGTACAACACAAAAACAGACTCTTTGGTCCAACTCATCTATATCCTAAATTAATCTAGTCCCATTTGCCAGCATTTGGCCCATATCCCTCTAAACTCTTCCTATTCATATATCCATCCAGATGCCTTTTAAATGCTGTACTTGTACCAATTTCACCACTTCCTCTGGCAGCTCATTCCATACAATGCACCACCCTCTGCGTGAAAATGTTGCCCCTTAGGTCCCTTTTATGTGTTTTCCCTCTCAACTTAAACCTATGCCCTCTAGTTTTGGAGTCTCCCATCCTGGAAAGAGACCTTGGCTGTTCACCCTATCAATGGCCCTCATGACTTTATAAATCTCTAAGATCACCTCTCAGCTGATGATGCCGCAGGGAAAAAGCCCCAGCCTATTCAGCCTCTCCCTGTAGCTCAAATCTTTCTTCCCCGGCCACATCCTTGTAAATCTTTTCTGCACCCTCTCAAGTTTAACAACACCTTTCCTGCAGTAAGTGGACCTGAATATTAGAAACAAGAATAGAAATTGCTGGAAAATGCATATAAACCAACCTCTTCCCAACTACATCAGTTCTGAAGAAGTGTCACTCTGATTTCTCTTCACAGATGCTGCCAAGACCTGCTGAACTTTTCCAGCAATTTCTGTTTTTGTTTCTGATTTCAGCATCCAAAGTTCTTTCAGTTTTTATTTAGACCAGAAGATTAGTCTGTGATACTAGTCCAGTGATAATAGCATCTCCCTGCAATATATAAAACATAACTAAATATAAAATTCATCAAAATAACTAAGTAGTTCTGAGAAAAAACATTAAGGATAGCAGGATAAGTGATGTTTCACAGTTACAGAAGGTGGAAACGCCTGAATGTCAGTTTGGTCCAGGGGAAATATGCCTACGGCAAGTGTTTGAAGTTCAAGCAGCCACAACTCGATTGGAGGCTGTACTGCAATGTACTGGGAAAGGAAAATTACCTGGATTCTTTGTACTAGGAGGCAGTCACACCACTTGCAGGTGGATCATTTGATGTGGTTAGTTTTCAGGGACAGGAAATTGTGATTGCAATTAAGACAGATAAGGGGACCCAGAGACTAAGGCCTCAGCTTTTGCAATTGCCTCACAGGTTCAAAGTTCCTTCTGGATGAAGGGGAGGACAGCAGGATGATTGGCACCATGGTTCAGGAAGCCAGTCAGGTAAGGCATGTGTATATCTGTGCATGTGAAAAATGGGAAGATTGAGGAGGAATGCACTGGTAGTATTGGACAGATAGTATGGGGGACGGATGCTGTTCTCTACAGTAAAGACTGCAGATCCAGATGGCTCAGAGTCAGGGTTTGGGAAGTCTGCTCAGGGCTGAAGAGGCACTTGAGGTTGAAGATTCAGTTGTCCACGTAGATAACAATGACATAAGCAGGACAAAGGAGGTGATTCTATACAATTAATACGACAAGCTAGGCACCAACTTAACAGGCAGAATCTCAAAAAATAATCTCTTCATTATATACTGAGCCACATGCAAATTGGCATAGAGCACATCAAATTAGAAAGATGAATGTTTGGCTCAAAGATAGATGTTTGCAAGAATATTGTTGGGATAAAAGGAATAGTTACATTTCTTTCCTTTTCAGTGTTTGTAATAAACTCTTAATAACCATTTGCCCAGCTTAATATAGTTTATTATGATTTTCTTGATAAATATCAGAATAACAAACAGAAGGAAGTCATCTGACCCATTGAGCCTGTGCTTGTTCTTTGAATGAAATATCCAATTAGTCCCCCTATTCCTCCATTTCCCCCGTAGACCTAATAGTTTTCTGTTCAGGTATAAATTCAATTACCTTTTAAAAGTTACTATGAATTTGCTTCCAACATCCTTTCAGACAGCACTTTCCAGATCACAACAATTCAATACATTTAAAATTCCCATCTACTTTCTTTCTTTGTCAATCTTAAAAATTGTGACTTGTAAGAAAAAAAACAAGCTTTTCTTGGGGAGATGCATCATGCTCAATCAAGTTAATAGCCCCTTAAGACAGGGAGAATATTTGCAACTCTCTGGGGTGTGCTATGCTTTGAAAAGGTCAAAGGCAACTTTCACATTTCCTAACCTTATCCATCCCTTAAAAATCAGTACCAGTTAAGCTTGTGAAACCTGCATAACTGCTCCCTTCAGCTCTGGGTGGATCCCCAAATCAATGTTTCTGCTGGGGAATTCACTTCTGGAGTCAGGTGTGACTCAGTGGATAGCATGCTCATTCAAGTCAGAATGCCGTGGAATCAAATCCCACCTCAAAGAGGGTTGGTGTGAATGAGGTATGGAATAAATTGGGTTTATATTCTCTGGAGTTTAGAGAAAGGAGAAATTATCTCAGTGGAAAGCTCATGATAATGAAGGGGGCTTGACAGAGTACATACAGAGGTGTTTCCCACTGGGGAATTTAGATTAAGAAGGCAGAGTTTTAGGACAGAGATGAGAAATTTCTTCAGTCAGTGGTTTGGGAATCTTTGGAATTCTCTATTCCAAAGGGTTGAGAATGCTCCATGGTTTGACATATCAAAAACTGGAAGAGAGAGGTCTTAGGGATTATTGGTGGGCATAAAAGTGGAATTGAAGTCTGATCAAGCATGATCATACTGAACGGTGGAGCAGGTTCAACAGGGCACAACGTTTTCAACTGCCCCTACACTATTTAGTTCAGAATCAAGGTTTATGCTCCCAGACACTGTATAGAGGGAGTGCCATCCTATCAAAGGGAACTCCCTTTTGGGTGAGACAATAAACTCAATTATATTTCAACAGCTCAGAAAGAAATGCTCATAAGATTGCATGTCCCTAATTTCCTCGTACAACAAGAGACCCATAGTCAGGCATAAGGTAATTATCCATCTCAGTTAATACTGCATAATGTATTCTCGAAGCCAGAATATCCAAAATTCATTGTTCATAAGCTTTATATGTATAGCTCATTTAGTTGCTTAGGAATCCAATTCCCCACTATTTCACACAATAATGTTTTCAAGAGATACCTTGATAAATGCATAGCCTGCTCCATTGTCAGTGATGGTAAGACCCAGAGCATCTTCTGATTTGTAGATTTCAACTTCTTTCTTCTGCCCTTTGACATGAGCAAAGATGAAATCTTCGAGGCCAATTTGCCCACCTAGCAGTTTGTCCATGTCCACTTTATGGGTGTTCAGAGTGCAGAACATAATCTATTGGGTAACACAGGAAAACATGCAGTTAGGCTGGTCTGTGACAACCAAATGCTTATGCAAATATCATGTGCACGTGCAGGCACGTGACAGACACTTCTCCACAGTGTTGTGGGGTGCCTTTATTCAAAAAAGAAAGAAATTGACATTAGGTGTTAGAGACTAGAGAAGTACTCCTTATAACACAGGGTTACATTCAGCTGGTAGAGATGGAGTTATATTGTACTGCATAGAACTATACAGAATCGACAGCCCAGAAACAGATGTTTAACCAGCTTGTCCATGCTGTTGGTTATTTTCCATATGAACCTCCTCCCATGCCATCATTTCATCCTGGGATTCCTTTCTCCATCATGCATTTATCTAGCTACCTCTAATATGTTTGATTTTCAACCACCACTCCCTGCAGTAGCTAATTACAAATTCTAATAATCACTTATAACAGAGAACATGCTCTCAAATGCCTCACTAGATTTATTCGGGACTCTGTCTTCCCGCTGACAAATAAGACACATCCTTGTACCTACCTTATCAAATCCTTTATTAAATTTTAATAAGAGTATATGAACTGACAACAGACTTTAATAAACTGATGGTTTACTTGTCACTCAGATTCACACCTTCCCCTCAATATTGAACAAACAGCAATTCAGAATTAGCTCTCATACAGAAAGCAAGGATATAGGTCACACACCAGCCTGCAATATCAGTTTGTGGTTAACCACAAAGAAGGAACATGTAATTACGCAGCAATTTTAAAGTCATTGGGATGGCCCAAATTCTTTCACGGCCAGTGAAGTCTTATTGGAAGTTTTGTACACTGTATCCTGGGCAAGTACAACATCCAGGTTCGAGAGTATGGGCAGTGGCTCAGTGGTTAGCGCTGCTGCCTCACAGCACCAAGGTTCCAGGTTCAATTCCAGCCTTGGGTGACTATCTGTGTGGAGTTTGCACATTCTCCCTGTGTCTGTGTGGGTTCCCTCCAGGTGCTCCAGTTTCCTCCCACAGTCCAAAGATGTGCAGGTCAGGTGAATTGGCCATGCTAAATTGCCCATAGCATTAGGTGCATTAGTCAGAGGGAAATGGGACTGGGTGGCTACTCTTTGGAGGGTCAGTGTGGACTTGTTGGGCTGAAGGGCCTGATGCCACACTGTAGGGAATCTAATCTAATCTAATCTAATCAAATAGGTCAGACAGCATCAGAGGAGCAGGAATATCGACATATCGGCTTCATCCATTCCTGAAGGGCTTATGCCACGAAACGTTGCATAACGTTCCTTGGATGCTGCCTGAACTGCTGTGCTTTTCCAGTGCCACACTCAACTCTGACCTCCAGCATTTGCAGTCCTTGCTTTCTCCAAGTACAACATCCAGTTATGTGTATAAAGGTGCACCTATACTTCAAAGACAATGCAGAGCTGATAGTAAATAACAAAAAGAGAAATAAAAGGCCAGGTGTCAAGGAAGACCTGTGGCTTCCAAATCTGGGAAAATCGTGTAAGAATCACAAACGTGTTTTGCATGTTAGCTGACAGATGGATTGGCTGGGACAGAGACCTATTCACACAGCCTCGGATGTAATCTGTACCCACAGTCACTGCCACAGACGTTCGATCGGCCTTTTTGAGAGTGAACCCACAGCAAGTGACTGGCCTGGATGGAGGCTCCACCTGTGCACTCAGATCCTGGGTGGACCACCTAGTGGCTCTGACCTCAACAATTATGAATCTTTAGGAATAATTATTGATTCTTTGCAATTCGCTTACTGGTACAACAGGTAGATGACAGCTCTCTGGCCCTACACTCATCCCTAGAACACCTTGATAACAAGGATACCTACAATCAGGCTCCAATTTATTGACTACAGTTCCACCTTCAACATCTAATTCCAAACAAACTGAGACCTAGATCTTGGCTCCAACCTCTATAACTGGATCCTCAACTCCTTGATCTACAGACAGCCATTAGTAAAAATAGGCGACAACACCTTCTCCATCATAATCCTCAACACCGGTGTCCCAAAAAGCTGCATAGATTGCCCCCTACTGTACTCTTTATACACTCTCAAGCATGTGGCGAAATTCCATCCCAACTCCATTTACAAGTTTGCTGATGACACCACCGTTGTTGGTCAGATCACAAACAATGATGAGATAGAGTGGAGGAAAGAGATTGAGTGCAGCATGGTATAAATACAACAATCTCTCCATCCACGTCAGCAAGATGAAGGAGCGGCTCATTGACTTCAGGAAGCGGATTGGAGGGCATGTCCCTGTCTGTGTCAATGGTGCTGAGGTGGAGATGGTCGAAAGCATCAAGTTCCTGGAAGTGACAATCACCAACAATCTGTCCTGGCCTACCTGTGTTGATGTGACAGTCAAGAAAGCACAACAATGGTTTGACTTCCTCAGGAAACTAAAGAGATTCAGCATGTCCACAAAGACTCTTAACCAATTTTTATAGATGCACCATTCTATCTGGATGCAGCACAGTGTGGGATGGCAACTGCTTCTTCCAAAGACTACAAGAAACTACCCAGAGTGGTGAATATAGCTCAGTCTTTGACGCAAACCAGCCTCCCATCCATTGACTCCATCTATACTTCCGGCTGCTTTGGGAAAGCAACCAACATCATCACAGACCCCTCCAACTCTAGCTCTGCTCTCTTCCATCTTTTTATTTTGAGCAGATGATATAAACGTCTGACTACACGCACAAATAGATTCAAGGACAGCTTCTTCTCTCTTGTTATCAGACTTTTGAATGGACCTCTCAAACGCAATTCTGATCTCCTTCTCTCTCTGCATCTTCTTTGTTGCTGTAACACTGCATTCCACATTCTGAATGCACTTTTGTATAGTACTGTCTGTATAAGTACACAAAACAATATCTCGGTACATGTGACAACAATAAAATCAATCAAGAGCTAAAAATGGGTTCTGGTTTAATACATCATCAAAAAGATAGTAGCACTCTCTAGACCAGCCAAGATGACTTGTTTAAATTCAAGACTCAGGATCAAGGGAATCCTATTGCCACAAAATCCAAGATCAACATTAGAACAGCCATCTGAGCATGGGAGACACAAACTGTCAACTTTATGGTTTGAAGCAATAAGGTAGAATTGATGTGTTTGGAGAAGACCAAAAGTCTAAAACCGTTGCTATACACATCAAAATTAGCAGTAGGTTTTTTAGGAGTGATGTCAGAATGCCATTCTTCACGCAAACGGTAATGGAAATCTGGAACTCTTCCCACTCCCCAGAAAAAGTGGATTGCTGGTCATTGATCTTCAGGGATGTGGAACCAAGATGAGTAGATGGAGGCAAGAGAAAGGTCATGATCCAGCTAAATGGCAGAACAGATGCAGGGGCTGAAAGACTAATTCTCCACTGAATATTTTTAAAACCACCCTGGATAAGTTCTTGGTAAGCAGGGGAGAATTAAGGGTTATCAGGGATGGAAACGTGGAATTTGAAACACAAGCAGATCATTCATCATCTTATTGAATGGTTGACCAGACCCAAGGGACTAAATGGTCTACTCTTGCTCCAACTTCATGTGTTCATAGGTTTGCATGTTTCCCTCAACCAGCTCTATTCAAACATCCTACTTCATTAAACACCTCAAAATCAGATTCACTCTTGATTCTGAAGCATCACAAACTAAGCTCACACATCCTTATCATTTATTGACATTGTTCATTTTCAGCAAGGGAACGCTGAATGGGAACCTGACCCCATTTTCTCTTCCTTCATCCAGGGGCTCCGATGCCAGTTTAGCAGACGTTGTATCACTGCTGCTAAAAGTCACTCCTCCGAAAGGGAAAAGGACCAAGCAATCACTGTGTTGTTGGTCCCTAATCCGAACTGCAACTCCAAGGCGGTTTGTATTTTTAACTACCTTTCCCTTAGGAACTCATTCTTCACTACTGCAGCCCTGAAAAAGATACTCAGTTCCACAGTACAGCAGCTGTACACCAGAATATGAAGCAGCCTTGTGAAGTGCAAGAGTGAATAAACACACTGCGATGTCTCAAACAGCAACCAGAGATAAACTTGTATGAACAATCAACAGACAATACCAGCAGGATGTATAATTGAAGTCTTTGTACAAAAACTGATTATTAAGTCAGGGTAGACATACAGTAAATGGCAAAATATCAAAACTGGATGATACACGGAGTAACAAGCAACTCCCCTAATCCTGATGCATCCCTAACTTTCGATTGCTCCATCACTGATAGCCCTCATACCATTTCTAAGGCCCTGAACCCGGAATTCTCTTCCCTAAACTTCAGCTCCTTTGAATAAGCTCTAGAAAAATCTCCCTCTTTGACCAAGCTGTTCCAACATATCAAATAGAACTTAGCCACGTAAGGATAACTGTCCCTGTAAAATATCCAATCATATTTCATGAAGATGTTATAAAGGTATGTTGGAGGTTGCATGGTATAACAATTAGCCGATCCACTGAGACCAACCCTCATAAGGAATCTATTTGCAACGTGTTATTACAGCCACTTGTCTAAACAAGCAAAACCTTAATCAACTCAAAGAAGCACTGTTACCTACTGGAAGCCTGGTACATAATACTGGCTGTCACCAGACTAGAGGCTGGTAAAAATGTTCTTTGGGAAATGCTGTTGTTGATTGTCCTGTTCTCTGGGGATACTTGAACCTAAAATTTTGCTTTTCCACTCACTGCAAAAATCATCAACACAACTCATGCACACCTGTGGCATTAGCACTGCAACGCATTAGAGTTGCACTGCTAATGCCAATGGGCTAGCAATCCAGAACACAGGCCTATCATTCTAGAAACATGTGTTTGAAACCCACCATGGCAAATGGGGAAACTCGATTTTGATAAAATTCTGGAATTAAAACTGGCCTAGCCACTGTCAATTGATAAATGACTCGGGTCCACAATGATGGGGCAAACTCTTGCCTTTTGACCAATTAAGAACATGCATTTCATGCTGATCTAGTCAGTGATGCTCTTAACCCATGAACAGATAAAGAAGGGACAAGAAACAATTTTGGGACTCTGTCATAGAACCTGGAATGACAGAAGAATTGTTTCATCGCTCCTCTCACTTTTGGAAGAAGATTATATTTGTTATGGAGAATGAGTTTGGTTCTACACCCACAGGACAGTCGTGTTAATATTTCAGGAATAACATTCCATTTGAAATTGTTAGCTCAGCAACTGGTTTGAAGCAGCATTCAATGGCAATGGCCAAACAGCAAGCATTTTATTTGAACCAAAGGTGAAAACAGAACTCGGGATAAATCCCTCATCCCACAGGATGATGCTGGATGAGCCAATGATGAAAGCAACCACCCCAACACACTCAAAAGAAGTTGCATCAAGACACTGTTCAAAAGGGCCACAACACACTGCAGCACACCAGAACTGCAAAAAGAGGAAGAAGAACACCTATACAATGTATTCGCCAAAAACGGATACCCGCGCAATTTCATCAACAGATGCCTAAGGGAAAGAAAACGGAACAAGGACATGCCACAACCCAAAGGACTAGCCACGTTACATACATCAAGAGCATTTCCGACTGACAGCCAGACAACTGCGACCACTAAGACTCATAACAGCACACAAACCACCAGCCACTCTCAGACAACAACTCACCAGAACGAAGGATCCAATACCCAGCATGAGCAAAATCAATGTAGTGTACAAAATCCCATGCAAGGACTACACAAAATACTACATAGGACAAACAGGAAGACAGCTAACGATCCGTATCCATGAACACCAACTAGCCACGAAACAACACGACCAGCTATCCTTAGTAGCCACACACGCAGATGACAAGCAACATGAGTTCGACTGGGACAACACCACTATCATAGGACAAGCCAAACAGAGAACAGCCAGGGAATTCCTAGAGGCATGGCACTCATCCACAGATTCAATCAATAAGCACATCAACCTGGACCCAATATACCGGTCACTGCAGTGGACAGCTGGAACTGACAACCGGAAGCGGCAGATACAAACCATTACAAATGCTGGAGGAAAGATCACAGAAGCGCTTCACAGGAGGCTCCCAATCACTGAGGATGTCACCTAGACAGGGGACGAAACGTCTGCAACACAAATTCCCAGCTTGGCGAACACAACCACAACAACGAGCACCCGAGCTACAAATCTTCTCCCAAACTTTGAGCCAATTTTCCAAGCTCAAGAGTCACAGACTATACACCACCATCCTAGTATAAAGGGTTGATCATTTAGGAACACGATGAGGAGGAATTTCCTCACTTGGAGAATCAAGCTTTGAAACTTGCTACTCAAGAGGCTGTGGAAGTTCAGCCATTAAGCACATTTAAGACTTTGTTTTGTTTGCTCGTTAGCTCGAGAGAAAGTCGAGGATTAGAATAGGAGATGAAATGGGAAACAATAAACAGGAGCAGATTGAGTCATTCGGTCCTTGGAGCCTGCTCCATTATTCAATATGATCATCAAACCCAGCCCCCTCACATAAATAAAACAAAGAACTGTGGATGCTGGAGAACTCAGCAGGTCTGACAGCATGTGGAGAGAAAGCAGAGTTAACACTGCAAGTCCAGTGACTCCTCTTCAGTTCTGCTAAATTCTGTTTTCTACCCCACAGATGCTGCCAGACCTGCTGAGTTTCTCCAACAATTTCTGTTTTTGTATCAGCCCACTCAAACCCTGGTCCCGCTTTCTCCCCATACACTTTGATCCCTTTAGTCCAGAGTGTATCTAACTCCCCCACGAAAATAGTACAAGACAACCTGGGCGGCACGGTGGCACAGTGGTTAGCACTGCTGCCTCACAGTGTCGGACACCCGGGTTCACTTCCCGCCTCAGGCGACTGACTGTGTGGAGTTTGCACATTCTCCCCGTGTCTGTGTGGGTTTCCTCCGGGTGCTCCGGTTTCCTCCCACAGTCCAAAGATGTGCAGGTCAGGTGAATTGGCCATGCTAAATTGCCCATAGTGTTAGGTAAGGGGTAAATGTAGGGGGATGGGTGGGTAGCGCTTCGGCGGGGCGGTGTGGACTTGTTGGGCCGAAGGGCCTGTAATGTAATCTAATCTAAAAAAAAAACCCTTGATTATCCAAACATCGAAGATCCAAACAAGATCTCAAGGTCCTGATGCTTTGCTAAACTGTGTTATCCAATCACTCGATTATCCAAACAAAATACTGGCCTCCTGCATCATTCAGATAATCGAGGTTGCCCTGGAAATGTTGTGGCCTCAACTGTTCTCTGGCAGATAACTCCACAGGCTCACCACTTTCCAAGAAGAAATTTCTACTTATAAATGGCTTAACCCATATTGTTAAACTATAACCCACTGATTGTGGATCAATTACAAGTTTGTTGAATAATTGCAGGGACATGTGGCCTATTTCTCATGTTACTTCCCCCTCATGCCAAGCTTGCAATATGTTGTCTCAAAAAAGTTTCCTTTGTGTCTTCCCTGTACTGAAATATGGTTCACTGGCACTATCACAGAATAACTCCTCTTCCCAGAGTTGAACTTTAGCATGGCAAGTCCTCAAAATCCTCAGTCTTCCTATAGTTTTCCAACCATACGCCACAGATTACCAATAACATTACATTGATGCAGCAATGCATGGACTTTGTTCAATCCAGGATTTTTAATGGTTTTTTTTAAAAGAAAGGAATTAAGATGCAACAACTGCAGGAAACACAGGAACAAGACAACAGTACAGTGCCAGACATTAATGCTGATGTCAAATATAGCACAGAAACAGACCATTCACTGCAACAAGTCAATGCCGGTCTTTATAACACAAGACTCTTCTCACCATACCATCCCTCCAGGTACCATCCCTGTTCATCCCCAAAGGTTGCCTTTCCTAGATCCCAAGGTCACCCTGTGCACTCTAGTTCCTCCCCAGGCCCGTATGTTTCTGCTGCTCTTCCCTGCCTCTCCAGGATGCCACCAGGGTGCAGAACACGTCCCTCTCGGACTGTGTCCATTCCTCAAACAGCTGGTTGACCTACAAGGCCATCAACAAGGATCAAATCTTCCACTGCCTTCTTTTCCTTCCACACATTCAACAACACAACCCCAGATTTCCTCAGTCTCACATTCTCACTCTCATTCCTCCACCTCCTCTCCCTCTGCTCACACCCACACTCTCCACGTACCCCCTCTTCGTCCATTCCCATGTTTACTCCCCACTTGTCCTTCCTACCCAATCCCTTCCCTCCACTGCCTTTTCTCCAAACCTTCCCTTCCTCCTTGCCCCCCCCCCCCAAAACTTCTCTGCTCATCCCTCCCCTCTTCCCCTGTCTTGGGCCAGCTCGATGTTGAAGTCCTATTCCTTATCCTCCCTACCCATTCCGCCTTCCCCTCCCCTTCCACCTCACTCCTTTCCCACACACTCCCTCCCTGACCTTGGCCGATTCAATAGTGAATGCCTTGCCCTCATCCTCCCTCTAACCTTCCTTCATCCTCTTCTCCCACTCTCCTCACTCCACCCCCTCCCCCTGACTGTGCGGGATCCATGTTCACACCCTTCACCCTGCCATGACCTGTGTGGGACCCATATTGACCCCTACCCCTGACCTGCACGGGCCACATGTTGACCCCTCCCCCGACCTGCACAGACTCCATGTTGACCCCTTCCCACTGACCTGCGCAGGATCCATGTTGACCTTTCCTCACTGACCTGCGCGGGCCCCATGTTGCCCCCTCCGCACTGACCTGCGGGGGCCCCATGTTGCCCCCTCCTCACTGACCTGCGCGGGCTCCAAGTTGACCCCTCCTCACTGACCTGCGCGGGCCCCATGTTGCCCCCTCCTCACTGACCTGCACGGGCCCCATGTTGCCCCCTCCTCACTGACCTGCGGGGGCCCCATGTTGCCCCCTCCTCACTGACCTGCGCGGGCCCCATGTTGCCCCCTCCTCAATGACCTGCGGGGGCCCCATGTTGACCCCTCCTCACTGACCTGCGGGAGCCCCATGTTGACCCCTCCTCACTGACCTACGCAGGCCCCATGTTGACCCCTCCTCACTGACCTGCACGGGCCCATGTTGACCCCTCACTGACTTGCGCGGGCCCCATGTTGACCCCTCCCCCCTCACTCACCTGCGCGGGCCCCATGTTGACCCCTCACTGACCTGCACGGGCCCCATGTTGACCCCTCCTCACTGACCTACGCGGACCCCATGTTGACCCCTCACTGACCTGCACGGGTCCCATGTTGACCCCTCACTGACCTGCGCGGGCTCCATGTTGACCCCCTCCTCACTGACCTGCGCGGGCTCCAAGTTGACCCCTCCTCACTGACCTGCGCGGGCTCCATGTTGACCCCTCCTCACTGACCTGCGCGGGCTCCATGTTGACCCCTCCTCACTGACCTCGGCGGGACCCATGTTGACCCCTCACTGATCTGGGCGGGCCCCATGTTGACCCCTCACTGACCTGCACGGACTCCATGTTGACCCCTCACTGACCTGCACTGGCCCCATTTTGACCCCTCCTCACTGACCTGCGCGGGCCCCATGTTGACCCCTCCCTGACCTGCGCGGGCCCCATGTTGACCCCTCACTGACCTGGACGGGCCCCATGTTGACCCCTCACTGACCTGCGCGGGCTCCATGTTGACCCCTCACTGACCTGCGCGGGCTCCATGTTGACCCCTCCTCACTGACCTGCGCGGGCCCCATGTTGACCCCTCACTGACCTGCGCGGCCCCCATGTTGACCCCTCACTGACCTGCGCGGGCCCCATGTTGACCCCTCACTGACCTGCGCAGGCCCCATGTTGACCCCTCACTGACCTGCGCGGGCCCCATGTTGACCCCTCACTGACCTGCGCGGGCCCCATGTTGACCCCTCACTGACCTGCGCGGGCTCCATGTTGACCCCTCCCCCCCTCACTGACCTGCACGGGCCCCATGTTGACCCCTCACTGACCTGCGCGGGCTCCATGTTGACCCCTCACTGACCTGCGCGGGCCCCATGTTGACCCCTCACTGACCTGCGCGGGCCCCATGTTGACCCCTCACTGACCTGCGCGGGCTCCATGTTGACCCCTCACTGACCTGCGCGGGCCCCATGTTGACCCCTCACTGACCTGCGCGGGCCCCATGTTGACCCCTCACTGACCTGCGCGGGCTCCATGTTGACCCCTCCCCCCCTCACTGACCTGCGCGGGCCCCATGTTGACCCCTCACTGACCTGCGCGGGCTCCATGTTGACCCCTCCCCCCCTCACTGACCTGCGTGGGCCCCATGTTGACCCCTCACTGACCTGCGCGGGCCCCATGTTGACCCCTCACTGACCTGCGCGGGCCCCATGTTGACCCCTCACTGACCTGCGCGGGCCCCATGTTGACCCCTCACTGACCTGCGCGGGCTCCATGTTGACCCCTCACTGACCTGCGCGGGCCCCATGTTGACCCCTCACTGACCTGCGCGGGCTCCATGTTGACCCCTCACTGACCTGCGCGGGCCCCATGTTGACCCCTCACTGACCTGCGCGGGCTCCATGTTGACCCCTCCCCCCCTCACTGACCTGCGCGGGCCCCATGTTGACCCCTCACTGACCTGCGCGGGCTCCATGTTGACCCCTCCCCCCCTCACTGACCTGCGTGGGCCCCATGTTGACCCCTCACTGACCTGCGCGGGCCCCATGTTGACCCCTCACTGACCTGCGCGGGCTCCATGTTGACCCCTCACTGACCTGCGCCGGCCCCATGTTGACCCCTCACTGACCTGCGCGGGCCCCATGTTGACCCCTCACTGACCTGCGCGGGCTCCATGTTGACCCCTCACTGACCTGCGCGGGCCCCATGTTGACCCCTCACTGACCTGCGCGGGCCCCATGTTGACCCCTCACTGACCTGCGCGGGCTCCATGTTGACCCCTCCCCCCCTCACTGACCTGCGTGGGCCCCATGTTGACCCCTCACTGACCTGCGCGGGCCCCATGTTGACCCCTCACTGACCTGCGCGGGCTCCATGTTGACCCCTCACTGACCTGCGCGGGCTCCATGTTGACCCCTCACTGACCTGCGCGGGCTCCATGTTGACCCCTCACTGACCTGCGCGGGCCCCATGTTGACCCCTCACTGACCTGCGCGGGCTCCATGTTGACCCCTCACTGACCTGCGCGGGCCCCATGTTGACCCCTCACTGACCTGCGCGGGCTCCATGTTGAACGCCTCCCCCAGTTTGCTGTAGAGCTCACGGACGTTGGTGAACCCCTCCACGCGGCCGGTGGCGCTGCCGTGCGCGAGCTGCGTGTGGAAGACCAGGCGCGGCCGCAGCGGGGGGCCCGAGGAGCAACAGGAGGACGCGGGCACCGAACCCGAGCCCGGCTCCCCGCCCGCCGCCTCCGGCTCCAGCTGCTGGCTCTCGGCATCCGCCTCGTCGTTTCCCACCAAGGGAGCAGCCTTCTTCCAGCGACCCAGCGGCATGGCCTCGCCTCGGCTCGGCTCGGATCAGCACTGGCCCGGCTCCCGCGGAGCTCGCGGGCTCCTGTCAGGGCAACGGCCGCCCAGGGGACGGAACCCTAACTCCGAGGGCTGAGTGAGTGACAGCGGTGCCAGCCAATCAGCAAACGGTGCTGCCCGCCTATTAATATTTAATCAGGCTGTCTACCACTAGGAAGCCGGTAGCTGTCACCTTCGACTAACCAGATCGCGATATGCAGATTATATACATTAAACGAATATTAATAATTAATTAGCCAGCCCGACCAATCAGGTTTGGATTTGCAAATAAGGTGCATACATAATTTAAATGCTAATATTCTAGGCAGGTTGGGTCAGCCCCAGGGAAAAGGGTCATAGAGAGAGAGAGAGAGAGAGAAGGGCTGGGGTGGGGGAAGATACTCCCAAGACATCTATCTAGTATTTTGGTGAACACTTGAAGTGATGGAAAATGAGATTAGAATAGATGGCTGGCACATATACAATGGGCAGAAGGGAAGGGCCCTTCTCTGTGTCTGTAAAGGATCATGGGTTAAGAAAGGCTGTATACAAATGCAAGTTATATGTTCCTCTTCCAATGTAAGAAGAACGGTCATTACCAAAGCAATGGATCCAATCCCTTGGGTCATATGTAGAAGCAGAATTACGCCATTCGGCCCATCGAGTCTATTCTGCCATTTGATCGTGCCTGATTGTGCTCCTCACTTCTCCCCATAACCCTTTAACCTACTAAATCCATCTAACTTACCGTCCCAGCGTCCACCACACTTCGGAGTAGCAATGTACGTCATACAGCTCTCCAGCATGGAAGCAAACCAGATATCCCAAATTAATGTAGCCCCATTTGCCAGCACCTGGCTCATATCCCACTAAACCTTTCCTATTCATATACCCATCCCGACACCTTTTAAATGTTGTAATTGTACCAGCCTCCACCACTTCCTCTGGCAGCTCATTCCATACACGCACCACCCTCTTCATGAAAAAGTTGCCTCTCTGGTCCCTTTTAAATCTTTCCCATCTCACCTTAAACCTAATCCCTCTAGTTTTGGACTCCCTAACCCTCAAAACATCCTTGTAAATTTTTTTGGAACTCCTCCAAGTTTCACAACAAAAGCTGGATGCCCAACATCTAGACTTGAAACATGAGCTTGCCCTCTCTCCACAGATGCTGCCTGACCTGCTGTGATTTCCAGCATTTTTTGTTTTTAGTCTATATGCCTAATATCTGGGTAAGTCATTTGTCACTTTGCAGAAAATTACATTCCATCGACTCCAAGACACATGAATTCTAGTGAAAGTACTAGAGCAACGACTATTCTCATAAAGCTGGCTTTCTGCACAGTGGTCCATCAACATAAAATTAAGGTCTGGTGGTGCAATGGGTAGTGTCTCTGTCCCTGAATGAGAAGCTCCAGGTTTGATTGCCAGTCTGGGACTTGGATGACCGGGAAAGGTGCATTCATAATGTGAATAATGAAGGAAATAAGAGCCAGACAGGTTCCTGGTTAATTGCGAGATGAAGAGAAAGTTGGACCTTCATCTGTAGCTCCAGACAGCATGTAAAATGCATACTACCAGAGCAACTCAGACACTGAGTGAACAGTAACAGACCGTCAACATTAATGACTTCTACTGGGAGATCAGTCATTACTTTTTGTAAAAGGGTTTTCAATTTACTGCAAAGCCAGAGTCACTTTATAACCACAATAGTGCATCTTCATATTCTCTGCCATCATCTCACCACTCCCTTATGCTAACACACAGTTCCTGTGAGTCAACAAGAGATTATTGCCACGCCAATTCCTTTCTTTCTCAAAATGCTTTTAAAATTAAAACTCTCCAGAGAGTGCTGCTTCTACATAATTGTGAAGCAGAGGGGCTACTCTGAATAGCACTACTGAGCTCAGTGTCGTCTCAATGCAAAGGATAAAAAGGACATAAGATTGCCACTAATGAATTCATTCAGAAATTCAAGAGAAACCTCTTCACTCAGTAAGAACATGGATGACATTTTTTTTTTTCTTCTTATGGTATGTAGGGTCACTGGCAAGGCCAAGACTCACTGACTGTTTGAATTGCTTTTGAACAACATAACTGTTGCCTGAAATGGTTGAGCAAGCTGAGTCAACCACATTTTTGTGGGTTATAGTGTCATTACAGCATGGCAAGAGGCCCTTTGACCCATCATGTGTGCTGCTCATCCAGCAACTGTCTATTCTAATCCCAATTCCCAGCACACGCTGTGGCATTTCAAGTGCTCATCTAAATACTACTTAATGTCTTGAGGTATCCTGCCTCTACCACACTTACCAAACTTCACCTCCTGATTCTGCCTGGCTTGCTGCGTTCTCCCAGCCTTCTGCTCGTCCACCTTAGATTCCAGCAGCTGCAGGTCTTTTTGTCTCCACCACCCTTACAGGCAGTGAATTCCAGATACCCACCACCCTCTGGGTGAAAAGATATTTTCCTCTAATCCCCTCTTAAAACACCCTGTTCCTGACCTTAAAAACTGTGCCCCCTGGTTATTGATCGCTGCTCAAACTTTGTACATCTCAAATCAAGTCACCCTCTCTGCTCTCAGGAAAATAACCATAACCTATCTAGTCTCTCTTCATAGCTGAATCATTCCAACCCAGTAACATCCAATCATCTCCTACACCCTCTCCATTGCCATCACGTATTCCTTATAGTGTGGCAACCAGAACGGCACATAGTATTCCAGCTGTGGCGTAACTGACATGACGTACAGCTCCATCAGAACCTGAATGATGGATGTTCCACAAACAGGACAGTCTGGGCTGATCCATTGTTTCTGCTTGCTTCTGTCATACAGAACTCTTCCTACCTTGACATGGTCTTTCTCCCCTTATCCAGTCCCTGCCCACTTAGAGTCAGAGAGATGTACAACACGGAAACAGACCCTTCGGTCCAACCCGTCCAGACATCCCAACCCAATCTAGTCCCACCTGCCAGCACCCGGCCCATATCCCTCCAAACCCTTCCTATTCATATACCCATCCAGATGCCTTTTAAATATTGCAAATGTACCAGCCTCCAACTACATCCTCTGGCAGCTCATTCCTCTGCGTGAAAAGGTTGTCCCTTAGGTCTCTTTAATATCTTTTCCCCTCTCACCCTAAACCTATGCCCTCTAGTTCTATACTTGCCCACCCCAGGGAAAAGACTTTGTCTATTTACCCTATCCATGCTCATGATTTTATAAACCTCTATTTGGTCACCCCTCAGCCTCCCACGCTCCAGAGAAAACAGCCCAGCCAATTCAACCACTCCCTACAGCTCAAATCCTCCAACCCTGTCAACATCCTTGTAAATCTTTTCTGAACCCTTTCAAGTTTCACAGCCTCCTTCCTATAGGAAGGAGACCAGAATTGCACGCAATATTCCAACAGTGGCCTAACCGATGTCCTGTACAGCCACAACATAACCTCCCAACTCCTGTACTCAATACTCTGACCGATGAAGGAAAGTATACCCAATGCCTTCTGTCCGCAATTCCTCTGACTCTTTACGGCAGTTTCAGAATTTCCTGTTTGCGGGCTCCAGCCACTTTGTCTTTACCATGGATTCTCTTTATACATCCAAGGATTTGGAGGATATGCTGTTGGCTTGAGACAGAGTGGGAAGACGTTCATGTGTAACAATAGTATGGAACCAGTTAGATTGAATGGTCTGTTCCTATGCTCTGCATTCAATGCAACACAAAAGGCACAACATTAGCTCTATCATCATATTGCATGAACAGGCAGGCTTCACTGGGCGTTGGTTGTAAAAAATGCCAGGCTGCTGGTTCTGCCAATTTAAAACAAGTAGCACTGCCAACACAACAAAACCTCTGACATCGTCAAGTCCAGTGCAGTCCTGGAAAATACCTTTACAATCTCTGAAGGGGTGGTGAAAGCAGATTCAAAAGAAATTTTCAAAAGGAAAATTGGAGAATTGAGTGAAAAAGCAGCTTTGCGTGGAACTAAATAGAGCAAAGCCTTTGGGCTGAATTACCTCTGTGTTGTAGATTACAAACCTCTGTCAAACTATAGTATCCACCCTCCTTTTGTTGGTATACTTTCCTTAGCCTCTTCCCATTTTCTGTATGTCTCAGCTTCAGTCCTGAAGGAGGGACAGCTTTTTTTTTAAAAAATGATTTGAGCAATTGTAAAGTCACTCATTCTCCTCAACATCCCTAGAATAGTAACACTTTCCAATAGTTTAGTAGTGTTTTGAAAATATTTCTTTTGACAGAATGGTTATGCTCAGCTTCTTCTCAAGTTTGCTGGCTGAAAGCAAGGTTGACGTATAAATGCCGTGACCTCTGTGTAAAAGTGGACAACTTGACTGGCACCACATCCACATTCATTCACTGTTTCCACCACCAACACTCAACAGCAGCAGCAGTGTGTACCAGCTGCAAGTTGCATTCCAGAAATTCTCCAAGCCAGCTTGACAGCACCTTCCAAACTCACATCCATTTCCATTTGAAGGGACAGGGGCAGCAGATACGTGGGAACACCACTCCCTGCAAGTTCCCTTCCAAGCCACTTATTGTGCTGACTTGGGACAATGTCACTGTATTTTCAGTCCCAAAATCCTGCAACTGTCTAACAGCATTGTAGGTCAACCAACAGCATATAGACTGCAACAGTTCACCACCACCTCCAACAGGAACAAAGGACAGGCAATAAACGCTCGTCAAGCCCAGCCCAGGCAGAATGGGGATTGAACCTTCCGGCTGTACAATGATCTGATCCACAATGGCTTTCCAGCAACTGAACCAACGCCGATGTTTACCTGCATGTTGTATTCTGGAGCCATGCATAGTGATGGTCAAGGCTCCAAATCTCTTTCCATCACCAAGAACTGCTACCACCACCCACAATCAGATTTGCAGGTTGATACTCAGCCCTTTTAACTGCCCCTCCTCAAGACCTGGGGCAAGACTCAAACCTGGTACTGCTGACTCTGAGGCAGGGACATTTCCCACTTTGTCACAACACCGGCACTTTCAAAGTATTTGGAGTATGACTATAACCCTGCTCACCATACTGTGCAAGTAATCTCAGAAAGACCAATAATACAAGACATTATCAACGTTTCCTGCATATCTTACACTAGTCTGTAAATAAAATTAATTTTTTTTGTTAAAACTTTTGAGAGAGTACTTACGAAATTAAGTTAACCCCATCCAAATTCTCCCAATTACGTAAGTCACCATTATGTCATGGTGTCACTTTGTAGAGACCATCTTTCTCTAACTTGCTCCTGTTCCCAAATATCTACAGACAAAAAAAAACTTAAAATCATGACAGATTCAACTCTTGCCACTTTGAACAGGATAGCTCATATCAAGCTGGTTTGTGATCACTGGGAGTATCACTGCAATGTTATCCAAATTTAAAGACCAGTCCCAAGTATTGTGCTAATCATTGATTGTTCCAGTGTTGGTCAACAGTGCACTGTCAGCAGACAGGACAAAATAAAAAGAGGCTCAAACTTTGTGATTAAAAACACAGGTTAACCTTAAATTTATAAATTGCAATGAAGTAGATCAGAGGGTTAGATTAGGATAAGTGATTTAGAATAAATGTGCAGTTTCTCTTCCACATTGGAACAAGTAAACTGTTAACTATATTCACATGAACATGCCATAATCCCTTGTTCCTTGTAATGATACTGGTATAATCACAGAATCGCCACAGTGCAGGAAGAGGCCACTTGGCCCATCGAATGCACACATCACCACTGAAAAAAAAAGAGTATCCCACCCAGATCCAGCCCCCCACTCTATTCCATAACGTTAGTTTCCAATGGCTAATCCATCTAGCCTGTACATCTCTGGATTCTACAGGCCAATTTTCCATAGCCAATCCACCCAACCTGCACATAGAGAGTCAGAGAGACGACTTTGTATTATGGGAGGAAACCGGTGCGCGAGTCAGAAACCCTGGGGATAAAAGGGTGCAAACACCATTCAGACAGACACTAGAGGCAGGAATCAAACCCGGTCCCTGGCAGAGGCAACAGTGCTAACTACTGTGCTATATGCATGAATTGTGTCAGATTTTTTTTTGTTTATTCACTTGTGGAACATTGGCATCACTGGCTAGCCAGCATTTATTGCCTGTCCCTAGTTGCCTGAGGTGGTGACGGTGAGCTGCCTTCTTAAACTACTGCAGTCTACCTGCTGTAGGTTGACCTACCATCCCAGGATTCTGACCCAGCGACAGTGAAGGAACAGCGATATATTTCCAAGTCAGGACAATGAGTGGCTTGGAGGGGAACTTGCAGGTGGTGTTGTTCATGTGTTTTCTTCATTCTAGAAGAAAGTGGTTGTGGATTTGGAAATTAAGGCGCTGTCTTAAGGATCTTGTGAATAGTATACACTACTGCTACTGACAGTCGGTGGCGGAAGCAATGGGGATGTTTGTGAATGTGGTGCCAAACAAGCTGGATGCTTAGTCCTGGATGGTGTCGAGCTTCTAGAGTGTTATTGGAGCTGCACCCATCCAGCCAAGTGGGGAGTATTACACCAAACTCTTGACTTGTGCCTTTTAGATTATGGACAGGCTTTGTGCTCTGTCAATAGTGGACAGGTGAACTTGTACTTAATCAACTTCAAGCCCAAACAGTGGAGGTTGGTAAAAGAGCTTTTGAAATGAAGTTACTTCCACTGACATTGCATTTATTATTGATACCTAGAAAAGGCGACAAAGACACCATCCATTAAACTTTCTTGGTCACTCCTACAAAGAGCCAAAACTGTAGTGAGATTCTCAGATGGATATGCAAGATCACATGGTGATACTGAAGCAGTTGACCTAAATCAATCAATCATTCTCAAACTAGTTTCTCACTCCACCCTCCATCATTGTGGAACAGCTACCTCTTCCTGCAATACAGAAAGCAAGTTCTTGCCTTCATTTGAGGAAGAAAGGTAAAACACCATAGATTCATTGCATTCTTAAAAAAAAGACACAACATCACCATTTTCTTGTAACAGGTGAGAAGCTAGTTGGTTAATCTGCAGTGAGTGCACAACTTCTTGCCCTTCTTAAACCTGTCCACCACTGGCAAAGCAGGAATGAGAAATGTGATGGAATATTTTCCATTTGTTTAGAATGGGTACAGCTCTGAAGAATCTTAAACAATCCCACTCTTTCCTTTGTGCCAACATGTACTATTTGCAACATGCATTGTAGCAATTTGTCAACACTCCTTGGACAGCACTTTCCAAACCTTTGTCCTCCAACACCTCAGAGGGCAAGGGCAGCAGATGCATCACCTTCAAACTGTCCCCTGGAAGTCACATTCTTTCCTGGCTTGGTGGAAGTTGTTCTTTTAGTAATTGGATCAAAATACTGAAACTGTCTTCTTAATAAGCCTTATGGAAGCATGTTCACCACAATGAGCGCAGTGGTTCAGGAAAGTTGTTGGGCTCTTGTGGTATAGTGGTAAATGAGCCTACCTCTCAGCCAGGAGACCTGGATTCAAGTCCCACCTTGCTCCACAGGTGATAACAACATCTCTGAATAGGTTGATTAGGAAATATCTTCAAAAAAGATGCCTGCAAAAAGATCAAGGGCAATTAAAAATAAAACCATGTCCAACATTTTGCTTACCTGAAAGGGAAACCTATTTTTGGTTAAAAATGTTGGAATGGGACTAAAAAAATCAATACATTTGTTTGATAAAAAGAAAAATGATTTATTGTTTTAACAAAGAGTTACAGACAGTCAATATTTGAATAGAATGGCAAATACTATTAATGCTGCATATTATTTGATTACAAATGGATGCATTATTTACACTGAACAGAACATATGGGATTGAACAGTTGGTGATGCAGTCTTCTGCAGGTACAATTTGTAGACCAGTTTTCAATTATGTAAAGACTTGAATATAGATTTTTTTTTTAAAAAAAAAGGCCATCAAGCAACTCGCTCAACAGTAAATCTTTCAAGTTAGGGTTGTTACTTTAAGACCACAAGCTAGCAGCCGCAGTCCACTAAAATACTATTTCTTTCTTTGTCTGCCCCATTCCCATAATCACTGGGCTCCAAGGTTTCTGTCACAGTTACAGTGGCAGTAGCTCCTTGAGCTTTTCCTTTGTGGTGTTTGACAGATTTTCGGGAAATCGCACATGGAACTCGATCACCAAATCGCCGCGGCGGTCTGGTTGTTTTGGCAGTGGCAGTCCTTCGGATGCTATCCTTCTCTGTGAGCCTGGCTGAATAACATCCTTGAAAGCCATCATGTGGGTTTTCTTATCCAGTGTCGGGATAGATAATGTACAACCGCAAAGCGCCTGAAACAGCAGAAGAAACAGGGGTCCTTAGTAACATGACACTAGCTACCCACAGGTTGAGAGAAGATTTGTAGCTCAGGTTGAGGTTTTGTATGTAGGTTTGCTCGCTGAGCTGGAAAGCTCATTTCCAGATGTTTCATTACCCTAACCTAGGTAACATCTTCAGTGGGCCTCAGGTGAAGCAATGCTGAAAATTCTTACATTCTATTTATATGTTTTCTTTGGGTTGGTGATGTCACCACAAGAAATATCACCACCACAGGAAATGACATCACCAACCCAAAGAAAACAAATAGAAAGCAGGAATTTTCAGCATTGTTTCACCAGAGTCCCACTGAAGATGTTACCTAGTAGGGTAACTAAACGTCTGGAAATGAACCTTGCAGCTCAGCGAGCAAACCTACATCCAAAACTAGCTACGCACCTGCCCACGCGGAGGTTTGACAGGAATAACCTCGCAACAACTTGCATTCATATATCGCTAAGCAACATACCAAGACCTGCCAGAAGCAGACAGATAAGAACCTGGTACCCAATGATGTTAGAAGAGGTGACCAAAAACTCAGAGGAGGAGAGAGGGTAGAAAGACAGCAAATCTAGACAGGGAACTCTAGGAGTGAGAGCATTTAAGCTTCTGAAGATACAGAATGTCAAAGATTGAAAACCAATGATAGTCTATAAAGGTCAGAGTTAGAAGAGTGTGGAGACATTGGAAAGTGATGTAGGGCTGAAGCAGCTAACTGTTTTGTTTAGGTGGAGCAAGGCCACAGAAAGATAACAATTTTAAAAGAAAAACATGTGTTTTAAAATGTAATCCCAAAAGCACAAAGGGAGCTAATTCAGTGCATTACAGAAATTTGTTCCAGAACAGCTGCTCATTCTCTACAGCCCTAAGTTTCCTTGAAATATTCACATCCACCCTCCTGTCAGACTGCACATTCCACATCATAACTCACTGTACAAGAAAAATTCTTGCTTTTCTTCTATTTGTGAACTTTGCCAATTGTCTTAAACATGCCCTCTAGTTGCCATTGGCAACACTGACTCTTTACTTACCCAGTCAAAAACCTCTTCATAATTCTGAACCACATGATTAAATCACCACTCTGCTCCAAGGAAAACCAATCAAACTTTTATGGTCTCTCCAGAGAATAGAAATCTCTCACAGGTGAGTGCTCAGACCCCCCTTCTGCAACTCCAAAATATCGATACAAAAACAGCACCTACCTCCCGGAGGCTGATTCTCGCTTGGTAGATGATGTCAGACCCGTTCCGTTTGAAGACTGGATGTGGCTTGTCCTTGAGCACAAAGATGATATCGGCAGGGATATTGTTGGGAGTTTCATCGCCCTCCTTGGGGAAGGTGATCTTTGTCCCTTCCTTCCAGCCTTTCTTGATTTCAATGGTGAGGATGGTGTCCTCCTGCCGGGACGTGTGCCGGTCAGGGTTCAGCCGCTTCCGCCGGATCTTCATCTTCTTGGTGCAGCCGGTGAGGATCTCCTCCAAGGAAACCTTCAGATCATGCATGACAGGAGGGTCCTGCTTCTTAGCAGTGCCCCGCGTTCGGTGAAAGCCAGACATGCCGCCCATGTTCCCCATGCCACCCATGCCGAAGCCACTGAAAGAGCTCAGCGGATCATCATCAATCTCCATGTCTTCTTCGCCATTTCTCTGTCCAAAGAAAATGTCGAATGGGTTCCTTCCGCCAAAGAATTCAGCAAACACAGCATGGGGGTCCCCGTGGAATGTGTACTGGAAGTTGGTGCCATTGGGACCTGCAGCTCCACCACCCTTAAGCCCTAAAGCAGACGGGGGAGGGAGACAGGGAGGAGAAACAGATACAAGTTTTTGAAAATGCCCAAAAATCAGATAGATTGAGAATATCACTATCAAGATGATGAACTGACTGAACCCAGAGGTGGCAGGGACAAGGAGAAACTGCAAACCAGTTAAAAATTTTTATAAACTGACTGTTGGTGTCCAGTAATCATTGCCCAGAGAAACAACCTTACTCATTAATAGCCACTAAATAAAGGGGACTGTCCACAAGCATTTTATGGGAAGTGACTACTGACACTGATCAGAAGGAGATTAAGTTTGAGCAACTAAAACGTGGATGAGAGTTTTAGCAGCAGATATGATGAGACAGGGCAGAGATTGGCAATATTGCTGATAAGACAGAATACACGGTTGGAAGCTCACCATGCAGTCAAACTGGATATCAAACATCCTGATTCAACTGCAAGGCAATGGTTGGAGAGAAACAGGGTGATAGAGTCCATAGCTAGGGAACAGAGAATAGCTTTCATGATTTCTCTCTGCATTTAATAAAATTCGACAAAACAAACAATTTGTGCACTGGCATAGATACTAGACTATAAAAGACAGGTGTCACATGTGCTCATCTTCATGGCTCATCCTCTGGAAACCCCCGATCAAGTTAAAGTTTAACACTTCTACTTAATCCACTTGCCTCCAGTTACTGAGCACCTGAACTCACCACTTATACACAATCATCTGGAAAGCATTACGAAAAGCTCCTTCTCAGATCTCAAACCCACACTTTCAAATTTAGCAACCTATGAGTGAAACTTTAGGGGGAAGAGGATGTGCTGAAGGATCTGAAGAGTGGCTTAGAGGTCCTCCTGTCTGGATGGTGTTATCTACATCACATTCACACCAGGCTCACCTATGACAACAGTTAAATAAGGTAACTATCAGTGTTGAATACAGCCTATGATCAAGATAAATTTCAAGTGGTAAAGATACAGTATAGCTCAGATACTTGTCAGTCAGTTTAATATGTAATAAAGGATTTCAGTATATTTGTGATCTTTGCCTCCTGTTTTGCTGAGGAGATCCATCCAAATTCAGCACCACAGGCAACACCAATCAGATACTTATTCTCCATGGTCACTCTCACCAACGTTGGGGAGCTCTTGCACCAAGTGGTATTGCCAGCACAGGTGCGCCAATGTCCAGGATAACTCAAATTAGAACCAGGGATGATGTTGGGACTTCCTAGATAGTAGTAGTCTTGGATTGAAAGATGCTAAGGAGCCAGGGCAAGTTAATGCAGTGCAACTTAATCAAAAAGATTTCATATCAGAGTACACATCTTTGTTAGGAACATGAAACCAAGACAGTTAAAAATAATGTCAAGATGCAGATCAACCATGATCTAACTCAATGCCAAAGCAGGCTTCAGGGGCTGACTGGTCACTTCTTACCCCCCCCCCCCCCCTCCCCAATGTTCCTTAGTAGCATCTATTAACAGAACTCCTGTATCAGTGTCAGGGAGGATGCAGTGAACAGTTTCCCCCAATTACTCCATAGATTCACGTAATCTGACCTGTCGCTGGAAAAATAGGCTGCTCAGATGAAACATAGCTTTCTTTGCAGGAAGACAAGTAATGATTACAATTAGTACTGTGGCAGGGAGGTATTCACATATTCAGCTGATGTACGCTCCATCTGTCCCTGAAACAAGGAATTCAATTTGTTTTTGTTTCCAAGTGCTGACCAGCAGTGGTCTTATTCAGTCAACAGCATCCAACAATGAAAAGGAAGCTCACAGTGAAAGGCTGATGTCGACAAAGCATGTGGTTAACTCTCCTCAGTCGGATGGGTATCGCAACGCAAGGCAAGTGCTAGAAGGTCAGACAGCAGGAACGACGATGGTTCAATTTTGGGTCAGTGCTGAGTTAGCTGATCACAGGCAATGCAACGTTTATGGGCTCTGCTATTAGTTACAGCTATTCTGTTGCTGAGAAAAAGGGTAAAAAAACAAAATTGCATTTACAGAGAGCCTTTTCCACTTGGAGCGATTTGAATGGCTCTGCATCCAGTGAAATACTCTTGAATTGGAGCTCAACGCACAAGTACGGAAAGATTGTAGAGCTGGAGGAAAACAGAAATACAGGGAAGGATAAGATCATTGCGGGATTATGATTTAAACATCGATATGTTATTGGAATAGGAACCAACGTAGGTCGGCAAGCACAGGGCAATGACGCTCAGGACTTTCGGCATGATAGTGAGAGATTTTCACTCAAGTCTTCTCATCCTGAAGAAGTGTAGCTCAGTTCTTCCATTAGAATATTTATGCTGTTAAATCTGCTTAGTAGCCTGCTTTTATCAGAGTGAATGCTTTGCTATGGAATACTGCTGAGAGTTGAAAGCTGCATCTGCCCACTGACCCAGAGGATTTTGATGTTTTTGCCACCTGGCTTGCATATTAATTATGTTCTGCAGTGAATCACTTACATTCAGGTAGCTCTACACACATGCACCATCCAAAACCTAAAGTAGCAATTAAAGGCACCATACAAAGGCTTTCACCTCTATTTTGAGTTGGAGAGATGCTGAGTGCAATTCTGAACCTTATTAAAAACATACACCCATTCTGTATTTTGATAACCACAGCAAAAAGTTCAAGGTGAAAATGCCTACACTCCAGCCCTGCCCTGTTACCTGTGCAATGCAACTTATGCCAATAGTTTTATAGAACAGGACAGGCCCTTCAGTCCTTGATGTTGTGCCAACCTTTTATCCTACTCTAAGATCAAACTAACATACATACATTCATTCATTTTACTATCATCCATGTGCCTAGCAAAGAATCGCTTAAATGTCTAATGTATCTGACTCCACTACCACTGTTGGCAATGCAATTCCATGCACCCACCACACTCTCTGTAAGAACTGACCTCTGACATCTCCCCTAAACCTTCCTCCAATCACCTTAAAATTATGCCCCCTTGTGATAGCCATTTCCGCCTGGGAAAAAGTCTCTGGCTATGCTTCTCATCATCTTGTAAACTTCTGTCAAGTCAAGCCTCATCCTTCTTTGTTCCAATGAGAAAAGCCCTAGTCTCCTCAACCTTTCTTCATAAGACAACCCTCCAGTCCAGGCAGCATTCCTCAATGGCTCACTCACAATATCCCAAAGCAATCATCTACCTTCTCTTGTTGTAGTATCTGGATGACATGTTACATCTACGATACAAGTTAGATTAGATTAGGAAACAGGCCCTTCGGCCCAACAAGTCCCATTCCAAAAGATGTCCACTCTGCTGGAGAGAACAACGCTACCAACAAGGTTGTAGATTCAAATCTTTATTTTCAAGTGAAGGACAACAATTGGAAAATGTTCAACATGGATAGATTTCCAGACATCAAGGGATATGGAGATTGTGCAGGAAAATGGAACGGAGGCAGATAAGAAGGTTGAATGGCAGAACATATAGAAGGGGCACAATGGCCTTCTCCTGCTCCCAAGAGTTATCTTTGCCACTTTAATCAGATTCCTGGACATCAGCTGATGTGAAACACAATTACTTCTTTTCAAACTTATCTGTTGTGATACAACTAAAATCCAAAAAGTACATGAGTCAGACTACACCACCTGAACAGGTGTATACCAGGTCAGATTAAACATCCCTTACCTTCCTCGCCATATTGATCGTAGATTTCTCGTTTCTTGGGATCACTCAGGACATCATAAGCCTCAGCAATTTCCTTGAACTTATCCTCTGCATCTGGAGATTTGTTCTTGTCAGGATGGTACTTAAGGGCTAGCTTCCTGTATGCCTTCTTGATATCTTCCTCTGCTGTTCCTTTATTAATGCCCAGGATTTTATAATAATCCTTCCCCATCTTCTACCTACAGAAGTGGAAAGGTAATATATTAGGTCAGCATTCCAACGCCATCTCAGTGCCACAGGAACACTATTCCCTCTCCGTTTCCCTGCTCCACCAGTGCAGT
This sequence comes from Chiloscyllium punctatum, assembly GCF_047496795.1. Lineage (NCBI taxonomy): Eukaryota > Metazoa > Chordata > Chondrichthyes > Orectolobiformes > Hemiscylliidae > Chiloscyllium > Chiloscyllium punctatum. Next base: position 59,064,432 of record NC_092784.1, read on the forward strand.
CAAACAGTCCCAACAGTCACCCACTGCACTTGACCTGAAGCTGAGAGAGCAAGTGGTTTCAGCAGATCTCACTGTGGCTCAGGCCTTGCATTCAGGCCCTGCTCCGGAGAGCTCAGCTCAATTTATTTGGCATTCCATGCAGTACAGAAGGCCCCTTTTACCTGCGAGGCCATATGTGAAAGATCCCAAGAATTATTCCTCAACCAGCATAAGGGATTTTCTGGTCATTATCACATTGCTGTTTGTGGGAGCTTGATGTGCATAAACTGGCTGCTGTGTTTCCTGCATTACAACAAGGTAGCAGGGAACACCTTGTGGCCGTGAACAGCACAACAGAAACAAAAGATTCTCTTACATGATGAACCAAGGCATCAAAGGGTCAGAACAAGAAAAGGTGTCTCAAACCTACAAAATCCTGAGGGCACTCCAAATGGGTGTTGAAAGGATGTTTCTCCTTGTGGGAGAGAACAAGGGGACACAGCTTACCTAATGTGAAAGATTGTTCTGTTATCCTGCAAAGAAAGCAAAAAAAAGTACAAGGATGTTACCAAGACTGGAAGGCTCGAGTTACAAGGATAGACTGGGATTATTTTTGTCCCCCCTGGAGTGTAGGAGGCTGAGGTTTATAAAATCATGAGGGGTAAAAAGAAGGTGAATAGCCAAGGTCTTTTCCCCAGGTTTGGGGAGTCCAAACATAGAGGGTTTAAGGTCGAGGGTAAAAATTTAAAAGGGATCAGAGGGGCAACGTATCAGAGGGTGGTGCATATATGGACAAGCTGCCAGAGGAAGTGGTAGATGCAGGTACAGACACAACATTTAAAAGGCATCTGGATTGGTACGGAATAGGAAGGATTGAGGGGGATATGGGCCAAATGGGACTAGTTCAGTTTTGGAAGTCTGGTCGGCATGGATGAGTTGGGCCGAAGGGTCTGTTTCCATGCTGTACGTCTCTATGGTCTCAGAGTGACGAGTACTTTCAGTTCAGATTTATAATCGTCCTTAAATGGATACAGGATGTTTGTTGACTTATAAACCTCTTGTACCCTTTCCACTATTGGTTGCACAAGTCGTAACATCTTGGAGGCTTATTATTTTTTGGAAAGATCCTTAGTCAGTGCCAAGTATTTGCCATGTGATATTGTGAAGATTTCTGTATCAGGGAGATTCTATGAAGAAGTTGACAACTATGGAATTAAATACTGGCACGGACATAAATCCTTGTACGCCCTCGGGCTGTTCCAAGGAAAGGACCACATCCATTAAATTAACCTTGAATTGAAGCCAGCATTTTGTAAGCTAACTCAAATCCGCCAACAGAACGGGATTCAATGACCAACTTAATCCAAATTATCTTTGGATGGTCGAGGGACTTCTTTGGTAATTTCACCTGGGCTGGTAGATAAAGCCCTGGTTACACCAGAAGAAACCCCTCTGCTAATGCAGCATCAACTCCTACCCCCCAAACTATGGCACTGAATGTGTTTCAGAACAGACACCTTTTACACTCAACAGGTAAAGATATTTACTGAAACAAGTTATTGACCAGCACAAGTAATTTTTTTTTATTCAACCTGTTCAGACAGGTTATGACACTCCTCTAGAGCAGATGGAAGGTGAACATAGACTTCCTGGCCCAGAGGTAGGGACAATGCCACAAAAGCCCCACACTTAATTTCCAAGGTGACGGCAGTGTGCGGGCTCCTGGAATTCAGCTGCTCCGTCTTCTTTACTTTCATTTCTTCTTTCAGAGTTTTGTTTTCTCCTTTAACCTACTTACCTTCTGTGGGGAGATCAGAAACGTCAAGGTGTCCAGCGCAGGGGAGATCAAACCGTTGTGGGGAGTGCATACCCAGCATGGCTAAGCACTTGAGGACTGGAGTATTGAACTTACAACTTAGATTCTTTATTTTTCTACTTTGTACCTTGGTACCTTTATACCTATGAACTTAAGATAGCATCAAGAATGGCAACATAGTACACTTTTCAATGCACTCCTGTAGTTGTGCACATGACCTAACTCTAAAGTGATTATAGATTACTTGCAACTGTTCACTAGAAACTAGGCAGCAACCAGCTTGAGACTGCAATAAAAAAAGACCCACAAGGATCAATTAGCAGCTCATTTGCATTTAATTAAGAACCAAGTGCGATCCTAGATGTTGGTCTCACTATATTTGAACAGGTTTATATTTCTGAGCACAAGGATTTTTAATTGCAGTGGTAGTGTCCCTGTCTGTAGGCCAGAAGACCCAGGTTCAATTCCCACCTGCTGCAGAGGTACATAACAGGTCTGAACAAGTCCATTACGGAGCTGGTTATTAAACAGAACTGAGAATGCTGTTGTTCTCATCAGGCAGAAACAGCTGTACTATCAATTTTCAGACTGCAATGTGAAAGTGATTTACCTGCACAAGAGGAAATTTCTAGAATGACCCAAGGAAGCAAGACTTGTGGCCAGGTAAGATAGTGTTCCATATAAATAAATAAATAACTAAATAAAATATTTTGCCCGAAACACAGATTTCCCTGCTCCTCGGATGCTGCCTGACCTGCTGTGCTTTTCCAGCACCACACTAATATTGACTGATCTCCAGCATCTGCAGTCCTCACTTTCACATAATTCTGAAAGAGTGAGGGAGATATTTTCACTTGCTTGGGGAGACCCAAAGTTAGGAATTAGAAATAAGGAGTCAGTCACGAATGAATCCAAGAGAGAATTCAGTAGAAACTTTGGGTAAAAAAGTGAAACTTGCTAATGCAGGGAATGGATGAGGTGGAAAACAGACACATGCAACAGCAGCCAGGCTAGTTACACACCTAGTCCACACTGCCCTCCAAAGAGCATCCCACCCCATCCCTGTAACCCTGCATTTCCCATGGCCAATCCACCCAGCTTGCACAACCCTAGATGCTATGGGCAATTTAGGATGTTCAATCCATCTAACCTGCATGTCTTTGGACCGTGAGAGGAAACCAGAGCACCCAGAGAAAAATCTACTAATGTGGGGGAAGATTGAGCTGGGTGGAATGGGTGTGAATGAAACTCATCACAGGAACTGATCTTCCCACAGTTTAGCAACACTGAGGCAAGCAGATGCGGTCACCAGTTTGACTCCTGGACTAGGCTAAGTAACATACCAACATACAGATAAGGGGCAGATGGCGATTGTCCAACCATTCCTTGAGCTCCCTCTGCCATTCAATAAGATCATGGCTGATGTGACTGCAGCCTCTCAACTCCACATTCGTGTTTATCCTCAAGACTCAAACTCTCTGGTCAATCCAGTACCTATTTACCCAGTCTCAAAAACATACATGGCCCTGGCTTCCACCAACCTTTGAGGGGAGTTCCAACAAAGAGAATAAATATTTTTGGGAGATTCCTTATCCATCTCTTAGCTTCTTTCCAACTGCAGATGTGTTGAGTCACAAATTCCCACCAGTTTCCCTGTTAGATACTTTCAATCAACCTGTTCAGATGTGTTATGCACAAGGACAATTTGAACCAAGGCCTCTGGTCCAAGCTAGAGGAATTACCATCACACAGAAAGACCTCTACCTCTGCCATCACCAGCCTCCCCCACCAAAGTTTCTTGCTAATCCCAACAATTTACCTGTTATTGCCATTTACTTCTTAGAATCCCTACTGTGGAAGCAAGCCATTCAGCCCATTGAGTCCACACTGCCCTCCCATCCCTGTAACCCTGCATTTCCCATGGCCAATCCACCCAGTTTGCACAACCCTAGATGCTATGGGCAATTTAGCTTGTTCAATCCACCTAACCTGCATGTCTTTGGACTGTGGGAGGAAACCAGAGCACCCAGAGAAAACACACAGACATGTGAAGAATGTGCAAATACCACACAGTCGCCTGAGGCTGGAATCGAACCTGGGTCCCTGGTGCTGTGAGTCAGCAAATACTAACCACTGAGCTAGTGTGCAGTCCTTTCAAAATTAAATTTGAAATATCAAGTTAGAATGAGAAAAGACCATGTCTTCCTGCACTTTCCTCTTCAATAAGCCCAATCAACTCTTTTGAAGAGGAATTCAATAAGAGTGTGACTTGCCTTTTGAAATCATTGCACACAGTCACAAAGGGGCACGAATAGAACATGTGCTTGGTGATGTCTGTCCCTCACTGATGATGCACTGCAGCCCTACACCCTGACTTACATGGTCTGCAAAATGATAGGAAAATAAAAACCACTGGGCAGAAACCATTGGATCTGAAGTTCAGTCTTATTTCATGTTCAGGCAACACCTTATTACAAATTACAAAACTCTGTATTGCACAATCCTCAAAAATCAACAGTCAAATTAACAATCTGAAATTCAGGTCACATTGGGAGATATGGAAACTTTCCAATAAATGTATAGATTCTTTTAAACTCACATCATTAAATATATTCATTTAGATTTTTCAAAAAAGGCCTTTTTGGGGCACGGGGGCGGTGCTTAACATTTCTATTGAACTGGGGAAAATATAATTCAGACTGCAATTTGTGATCACGTCCTGCACTAATTTCTTAGGGATGGACGGGCAATAATACCCACATCCTGTGAAAGAATATCTAAATATGGACAAAGGAATTCTCAATAAGGCGAGCTGTTAGCAGTGGGTTAAGAAATGAATAGTAAGTCAATTAATAGGAACAGGTAGTGTGGCAGGACATTAAGAGTTTTTATTCCCAAATCATATTTGAATTGATTTCCTGGGTATTAAATAGGAGAACAGAATCCCCCATTGTGTGGAAACACACCATTCAGTCCATTTAGGCCACACTGACCCTACGTACATCCTGCCCAGACCTACCCCCTACCCGACCCCGTAACCCTTACATTTCTTGTGGCTAATCCACCTAACCTGCACATCCCTGGACACTAAGGGCAATTTAGCATGGCCCAGCCACCTTAACCTGCACATCTTTGGACTGTGGAAGGAAACTGGAGCACCCATCAGAAACAGGGCGAATGTGTAATCTCCACACAGACAGCTGCCTGAAGGTGGAATGGTATCCAGGTGCTTGGCGCTTTGAGACCGCAGTACAACCACTGTGCCATCCTCAATTCAAAACTGAATGGTGGGGGTGTGGGGTTTGTACAGACAGAATCAGTGTGCATGGGATTTATTAGCCTAGGGTGTGTGCTAACACTTCAGAAATTCCCATGTTGAAGATTGGTTTGGATAAGTGACAGGAGATAAACTGAAATGTTTAAAAAGGCGAGTGTTTCCAGGCCCAAGAAAGCCTCTTTGGGTTGGATAGCCTGAGTCCATGTGGCAATTTTTGGACTTGATACTTTGCAACTGGTTTTTTTAGGGGTCAAAGGTTAGCTAGTGTGGGGAAAACTAAAATGACCTTGCGTGATATCAGATTTTTACAACAGTCCTTGGGTTTGTAGTCCAAAGGATATTTAACTAACTGGCATTTAGAATCTCACATCTGAATCTCACTTATGGCGCAGGGCTCCCATGGAATTCGCTTCTGCCTGGGGAGTTCAGGAATTAACATTTGGATTCTCCTCATTAATTTCACTTTTCTAAAAAGCAGAGGGGTGAAAAATCAATTTATTATCTACACAAGTTAAGACCAAAATCAGAAAATCTGAAATCAATAGTTTTGTAGACATCTTCTTGGTAACGTCAATATTTAATGACGTTTTTAAAAAAAATGTGCTTCTGCTCTTAATCAAGTTTGAGCAACGATAGCAGTTTTTCTCCTTTGTGTACTCTGACCGCCTTCCAGAGGCATTGGGTGGGGTGTGCCTACATTTGCAGGAAACACCCACATGAAAGTTTGGTAACCATCCCCAAATATATTATTGAATTGAATTGAATTTGTTGTCCAGTGTACCAAGGCAGAGTGAAAAGTGAGCAATACAGGCAGATCACAGTTATGTAGCATAGATAAATAAATAATAGGTAAACAGCAGCAAAAACCAAAACACAACTGCAGGTGAATGCTAAGAGTTTGAGAGTCCATTCAGTATTCTAACAGTAGGGTAGAAACTGTTTTGAAACATGCATGTGCATGCGCTCATGTGTGCACACGTGTTCAGGCTTCTGTACCTTGTCCCCAAGATAGATCTGCCAGCACAAAATATAACACTGAATACAGTGGCATTCTGAATACAGGCACCACTCAAACCACCAATTCAATGTCTCTCTGAAGCCAGAGTCAACATCTTAAATAATCAAGATGGCATTATATGCCATTATCACTAGTAGAAAGGATTTATATCATTTAACCATCCACTAGGTCTTGCTATATATAAAAAAAAGACAGTTCTGTTTCCACGGGCTCTATTATACAAGGTCATTGCTTATTTCACATTGCAGGAGACACCCACCCATGAAAGAAATAGTTCAAACATGACAGCAAAGGGAATTAATTCACTGTAATTTTACAAGCATCAGCTTTCTCCCTTTACCTCCAAAAAAGAATTGTCATTTTAATATTTACAACATGTCAAACCAGCAGCCACTGGGTGAAACACTTGAAGCTCTACATCATCCAGGACAAAGCAACCCATTTGATCATACCATCCACTATTTTCATTACCAACACACACACATCCTGCAATATGTACAATTTACAAGATACATTGCAGCAACTCACCAAGGTTCCTTCAACAGTTCCCCCTCAAACCAATATGTTATGTCACCTCGAAGATGAAGGGCAGCAAACACAGGAAGCCCATCACCTTCCATTTCCCTTGCAAGCCATACACCATCCAGACCTGGACACATCACCGTTCCTTCACAGATAAATGGTTCACAACCATTCGAAAAGGCAGCTCGCCACCCACTGCTCAAGGATAATAAGAAATACCAGTAAGTGCTGTCTTTGTTAGTAACACTCATCTTGTGAATGAACAAGGAAAAACCTGGCCTCGCCAGTGTGATCTTAGACACTGAAAATAGGAGTAGGCTACTCAACCCTTGGAACCCACTCCACCATTCAATATCATGGTTGAGAATCCAATTCAGTACCTGTTACCACTTTCTCTCCATATTCTCACATTTACTTAAGCCTGATAATCTCAAATTTTGGTAATCTGATAATGCTAATTTCCTTTGGACCTCCATCAGGAACAGTACTTTCAGATGCCCAATCCCTAAACACTGGTGGAATTTTCTCCCTAACCCTCTGTCTCTTCAAGATGCTTATTAACACCTATCTCTGTCAACAAACATTTGGTCACTTGTCCTAATATATCTCCTGTGCAACTGTGTGTCAAACCTCATCTGATCCTGCTCATGTGGAGGACCTTGGGTTTTGTTTTTAAAACTATGCAAAAAAAGGTGTTATCTAAATACAAGTTGCAAGTTAAGCATCAGGAGGAAGCAAAAATAGATACGTTCAATAAGGAAATGGGGTTCACTGCCAATAGATAAAAATATCCAAATACAGTCTAACTGCAGAGCGACAGCCTCACCCTTCCAATTATACAAGATTGGAAAGGAAAGCGAAGATGAGAGAACGGACTAGTCAGCTCATCGACTTTCAGCTACTATCCCAACTCATTGTCGTATATACAATACTTCCCTTTCTACCATTACAAATAGTTCAACCTCTCCAATTAAGCAAAACATTCAAGAAGGTTACTCAGACTCCTAGATGTTTCCACCACAGTAAGAGTCTGGATGGCCCATTGTTTCCACACAACTCAATGACCTGATTGCATTAATCCCAGTTTCTGGTTCTTGGCCCATTGCTCTGGAGGCTATGGCAATGCAATTGTATATCTAAATACTGCTTCAATGTCATGGTGAGTTTCTGACCCAACCAACCTTTTCCAGGAATGAGTTCCAAACTCTCACCGCCCTCAGCGAAAAATATTTCCCTCTTAGCCTTTGACCTTAAATTCAAGTCCCTCTGGTAATTGATACCCTCTACTAACGGGAAAAATATCTTCCTATGCACCCTAATGGCACGCCTCATAACCTAATACAGTACATTTCTACTTGCCCCTGAGCGCTCCAAAAGCTAGTGCTTCCAATTAAACCTGATCAGAACAGCACACATTGCTCCAATTGTAGCCTACCCAGTGTTTTATACATAATCTCCTTGCTCATGCATTCTATGCCTTAGTTAATAAGGGCAAGTATCCTATATAACTTCTGAACCAACTTACCTATCTACCCCATCACCTTCATGGATCTGTGGACATGCATGCCAGGGTCCCTCTGATCTTTAATACTTCCCACATGCTACAATTTACAAGATTGGACAACTGGACAGCACAGTGGCTCAGTGGTTAGCACTGCTGCCTCTCAGCACCAGAGTCCCAGGTTCGATTCCAGCCTCGGGCGACTGTCTGTGTGGAGTTTGCACATTCTCCCGCTGTCTGCGTGGGTTTCCTCCGGGTGCTCTAGTTTCCTCCCACAGTCCAAAGATGTGCAGGTTAGGTGAGTTAGCCATGCTAAATTGCCCGTAGCGTTAGGTGCATTAGTCAGAGGGAAATGGGACTGGGTGAGTTACTCTTCGGGTCGGTGTGGACTTGTTGGGCCGAAGGGCCTGTTTCCACACTGTAGGGAATCTAATCTAATCATAATCCCTTGCCTTGCTAGCCATCCCCAAATGTATTTTCTGTGCTGCATCCCATTTGCCAATACTTTGCCCACCTGAGCAGTTCACAGATGTCTTCCTGCCATTTATGGCCATCGTCCTCGCCATTTACAGCCTGAATTTTGATCATTCTCCCTATATTTAAGTCCAAATCATTAATGCACACCATGAAACAGACAACCAGTTACAGAAACCTCTGTCTACCTTCCACCTCCTAGCTAATTCTGGATCTAATGTTCCACTTGGTCATGGATCCCATAGCTCTTTACTATCTGGACCAGATACCTCGAACATCGCTGTATAAAAATTCCTTCTATATTTCTGCTTCAAGTTCATATCACGTCACTTTGCAACTGTCTTTCAAACAAACCCACGGAGCTAAAAAACAAAACCAATATTTTGAAAATAAATCAAGGGTGGTTCTCTCTAGTGCCGTAGCCAATAACTTTCCTTCGACCAACTTTGATACTGTAAAAACACCATAGTTATGCTGGTCATGCATGGTGCGAGATAAACAACTTTTTCCTTGCCCACCACCCATTAGCAGTTCAGGTTTTTGATCCAAACCTGCCAGTGTTGCCACTAACATTGCCATAGAACTGAACAGCACAGAAACAGGCCGTTCAATCCAACTCATCTATGCTGACCAGGTATTCTAAATTAATCTAGTCTCATTTGCCAGCATTTGGCCCATATCCCTCCTATCCATATACCCATCCAGATGCCTTTTATGTGTTGTCATTGTACCAGCCTCCATCACTTCCTCTGGCAGCTCATTCCATACATGTACCACCCTCTGTGTGAAAAAGTTGCCCTTCAGGTCCCTTTTCAATTTTTCCCCTCTCACCTTAAGCCTATGCCCCTCTAGTTTTGGACTTCCCTTCCCTGGAGAAAAGACCTTGACTATTCACCCTCTCCATTCATGCCCTTCAACGTTTTATAAACTTTGCCCTTCATTACACAAGGATCGATGAACCTTCTCAACCTCCCCATGGCCATTCACATACCTCCACAACACCCAGACTCTGTCTAGTTCACCCTTCTATCTCTCCTTTCACAAGTCAACACAGTTTCTACTTCATTCAGATCTGATGACATTACAGAAAACCTAGAGTTATTGCTAATACCAGATACACAACTGCAATGGGAGAGACAGAGTCAAAGTCATACAGCACAGAAACAGGCACTGAGGTCCTCTGGACTGAGCTCAGGAGGCCCTTTGCAATCCAAAGGGTTCAGAAAAGATGAACAAGGATGTTGCCAAGGTTGACGGGTTTGAGCGAGAGGGAGAGGCTAAATAGGCTGGGGCTGTTTTCCCTGGAGCGTCGGAAACTGAGGGGTGACCTTATAGAGGTTTATAAAATCATGAGGGGCATGGATAGGATAAAGAGACAAGGTCTTTTCCCTGGCAGGGGGAAAGAGTCCAGAATTAGAGGGCATCGGTTTAATGATGAGGGAAAAAAAAACTTAGAAAGGACCTAAGAGGCAACTTTTTCACACAGAGAGTGGAGCGTTTATAGAATGAGCTGCCAGAGGAAGTGACAGAGGCTGGTACAATTACAAATTTAAAAGGCATCTGGATGGGTACATGAATTGAAAGGGTTTAGAGGGATATGGGCCAAGTGCTGGCAAATGGGACTAAATGAATTTAGAATATCTGGTCAGCATGGATGGAGTTGGACCGAAGGGGCTGTTTCCATGCTGTACATCTGAGTCCTTTATCAATGGGGTTGCAGAGAACACTGGGTCAAATAGAGACAGGAGGGAAAAGAAGCAAAACCACAACAGTTTGACCTTTCAACATCAACCCTACCTCAAAAAAAAACAAAATCAGAAGCTGAGAAACTCAATGCATGGAGATCCAACCAAGTGCTGACCTGGGTTCACTAGCAAGCTGGTGTCATTACCCATTTCAGTTCACTTCAGCAGGACTCAAAACACCAAGTCTTTGTCTCTCTTCAGATGCTGCCAGACCCACTGGGGTGCCTCCAACAATTTCTCTTTCCGGCTCTGATCCCTACATTAGCTTGGGATCCAGATCTGACAGCTGATCAAGTCATTGTCAAGTTGCTCTGCACCTTAGCAGGAGAAGGAATTTTGTTGTTGGTGGAGGGGTTGGGGTTTGTAAAGACCCCTTAATCCAGGTTTACTGCCAGACTGGGCTACATCCATATATTAAAAAAACAACTTAACCCCAATTTATTACGGGGGGGGGGTGGGGGGTGGAGACAGACAGACAGAGACACACAGACAGAGAGAGACACACATATGTAGACAGATAGAGAGACACACAGACACATAGAGAGAGAGAGACACACACAGAGAGAGAGAGACACACATAGAGAATTAGTTTTTTTTCACCCTTTGCATGATTATATAGAAGGTACCTTAGACTCGAGGGCCTGTTCTTCTTTTGGAAAGTGACCAGGATAGGAGGAGAGTATCTTCTCCATCCCACGGGGCTGTCACAACGTAGGGTATTCCACCAGACAACTGACACAAAGCCCCCTCAAGCCCGGCACCTCCCAGCGAGGGGGGAAACAATGTATCCGGGCGCCTGGCTCAGGGACAGAAAAGGATACATTCGCTCACCCGCCCGCCCAATGTATCCACTTGGGGGGAATCCCCTCGGCCTGGATACAATCGGATACCCAGCGACCAGAGACACACTCACCCAGGGCCCGCCGCTCTCGCCGTCTCTCCGCAACACTTTCAACAAAATTGCTCGAACTTTCAGGAACATTCCATGCCTCGTCACTTCCCCTCCCCTCCCGCAAGCCCCACCCTCCCCCCCCCGTGGGCGGGGCTACCCTCCCATCCTCCCCGCCCCCTCACAGACACAGCGTCACATCACATTCATTCATTCATCCATCCATTCCGAGCAAGGGTTTCCCCACCCGAGATGTTAACTCCATTATAGACAATAGGTGTAGGAGTAGGCCATTCTGCCCTTCGAGCCTGTACCACCATTCATTGTGATCATAGCTGATCATCCTTAATCAGTATCCTGTTCCTGCCTTATCTCCATAACTCTTGATTCCACAATCCTTGAGAGCTCTATCCAACTCTTTCTTAAACGAATCCAGAGACTGGGCCTCCACTGCCCTCTGGGGCAGAGCATTCCACTCACTCACCACTCTCTGGGTGAAGAAGTTTCTCCTCATCTCCTCTTCACCAATGCTGCCGGGCCCACTGAGTCTCTGCAGCGATTTTGTTCTGAATTAAAGCGTCCACCGTTCTTTCGGCTTTCATTCATTCATCTCCCTGTGTCCCTAAAGGAAGGAATTGCTTCTCTGCTTCTAACACCCTCCCCCCAGACCCCAACTTCTCCCCCGGGCAAGAGGGAGGGCAGCAACAATGGGGTAGGTGGCTTCATTCTCATGCTCAGAGCCCTGCGTTGAGAGAGAGAGAGCAATTTTTGGCAGCACTGGTGAGAGAGCGTTGTGGTAAGCCCATGTCTCCATTGCTGATCTGCACTTTATTTAAGGAAGGGTAGGAGTGTTTACTAGGTGGATAGGTGGAGCTTGTTGGGTTAGAGACAAACTCAAATAGAGTCATAGAGCTGTACAGCATCAAAACAGACCTTTCGATCCAACTCGTCCATGCCGACCAGATATCCTACATTAATGTAGTCCCATTTGCCAGCATTTACCCATGTCCCTCTAAACCCTTCCTGTTCTTATACCTATCCAGATACCTTTGAAATGTTGTAATTGTACCAGCCTCCGCCACTTCCTCCTGAAGAAGGATTACACGTGAAACGTTGACTTCTGGATTAGATTCCCTACAGTATGGAAACTGGCTCTTTGGCCCAACAAATCCACACCAACCCTCTGAAGAGTAACCCACCCAGTCCCATTTCCCTCTGGCTAATGTACCTAACACTATGGGCAATTTAGCATGGCCAATTCATCTGCCCTGCACATCTTTGGACTGTGGGAGGAAACCCATGCAGACAGGGGAGAATGTGTAAACTCCACACAGACAGTCATCCGAGGCTGGAATCGAACGTGGGACCCTGGTGCTATGAGGCAGCAGTGCTAACCGCTGATCCACCATGCCACCCCAAAGTGGACGTATCCTGGATGGATAGATTCCATCTGGATGTATCACTACCTGGTATGGCGACCGTACCATTCAAGATCGGAGATGATTACAGAAAGTGGTGAACTCGACCCGGACAATCACAAAGGCCAACCTCCCATCGATAGAATCCACCTACCAGTCCCGCTGTCAAGGAAAGGCTGCCAGCATTCTCAAAGATCCATCCCACCCTGGCAATGTTTTTTCTACAACCTCTATCATCGGGGAGATGGTACAGAAGCCTGAACACATGTTTCTATCCTACTGTTGATAGAATACTGAATGAACTCACAAACTCTTAACATTTCCCCTTTCCCTGTGTTTTTGTTTTTGCCGCTATTTACCTATCATTTTTTACTTATCTATGCTACTGAACTGTGGGATCTGCCTGTATTGTTCATAAGATAAAGCTTTTCACTCTGCCTCAGTACACGTGACAATAAATTGAATTCAACTCGATTCGATTCTGCACTTCCTAATGCTGCCTGGCTTGCTGTGCTCTTCCAGCCTACTGCTTGTCGACCTTGGATTCCAGCAACTGCAGGTTTTTTTGTCCCTAACCAAGTCATTCACCAGTTCCTCTGGCAGCACATTCCATAAGCACATCACCGTCTGTGTGGAAACATGCCCATTTGGTCCTATTTGTTTGCTGCCCCAGTATGCTAACTGTACAGAACAGTATGACAGCCTTTATGACTGTGTATATTTACAAAGATATGTTTTGTGAATAAAGTATACTTTTGAAATAACAAAAAAAAACTAAAGTCAGCAAGTGGTCTCATGAGGATAGGTTGTCATAGCTGGGCTTGTTTCCCCTGAAGTTTAGAAGAGTCAAGGGGTATTTCACTGAAGTGTGTAAGATCTTGAACAGGGCTGTATTCCCTAGAATTTAAAAGGTTAAGGAATGATTTATTTGGAAGCTTTAATGAAGAGGAACAGATAGTTTCCCTTTCGACTCTATTTGCATAGACTACAGAGAGGGGGCATAGCCCAAATATTAAGAATGAAATTAACAATGCAGGAGGTGTTTGGAACTTTCTTCAATGAATGGTAATTGATAATCAATCAACTGATAATTTCAGATCTTTTACCAGTTCCAGGGAATTTCCAAAGTAAATAATCATTCTCGTTAGCCAGTGGTTGCTGACAATGACAAGAGAAATTGGTTAACTAAATTTCAATTGTGAAATTGGGCGGCACGGTGGCACAGTGGTTAGCACTGCTGCCTCACAGCGCCTGAGACCCGGGTTCAATTCCCGCCTCAGGCGACTGACTGTGTGGAGTTTGCACGTTCTCCCCGTGTCTGCGGGGGCACCCTCCGGGTGCTCCGGTTTCCTCCCACAGTCCAAAGATGTGCAGGCCAGGTGAATTGGCCATGCTAAATTGCCCATTGTGTTAGGTAAGGGGTAAATGTAGATGTAAGGGTATGGGTGGGTTACGCTTCGGCGGGGCGGTGTGGACTTGTTGGGTCGAAGGGCCTGTTTCCACACTGTAAGTAATCTAATCTAATCTAAATGTGTTTGGTGTCATGGGTCAAAGACAGGCATGGGTAGTATACAAGTATACTTGTACAAGTAAGAGATGCCTTTGGTTCATGTGTTGGATAGAGTCTACCTCAATGTTTGTTTGTTTTCTTCATATGCTTCTGTACTGCTTTAGTGACTACATACTTATTTTCTATTAATAAAGTATAGTTTTGAAATAAAAAAGTGTTGAGTTTGGTCAAAGATCAGCCATGATATCACTAAATACAGGTCAGGTTCAGGGGTTAAGTGGCCTCTCCCTGTTACAGTGCTTCTGGGAGTAGCATTCTCACAAGTGCCCTCATGTACTTCAGTTCCTGTGGTGACCACCAATCACACGAGGCATTGGTGAGAGGGGAGGGTGTATACCACTGGACACACTATGCAACAGGGACACCTGGACCCAGAAATATAGCTGCAAAGGAGAGATGGGCCATCCCAGAGAACCTCTCAGGTGTGAGACCTGATCCTGGTCATGGCCAGAGCCAGAAGTAGTCGAGAGTAGGGGAGATCAAGCCAGCGTGGGGAAAGCATGACAAAGAGGAGGAGATAGAGCCCTTGGAAGAAGTGCTGTCCCACCATGGCTATGCACTTCAGAAAGATTGCAATGGTTTAACTTTTAGCTTTATTTCCTTATTTTCCACCTAATACGAAGAAGGACTATAATGTCTAACTTATAACTTTTTTTACGGTATTCTGTGATTTTTAACATTGTTCTTTTTTTTCTACTTTGTTCTTAAGTTTTTGTACCTGGGTACTTTGATCTAAGATGGTACCTTGTGTGGTGACATTGAAAACTTTTCACTATATGGTGGCACTGTGGTTAGCACTGCTGCCTCCCAGTGCCATGGACCTAGGTGCGATTCCTGCCTCGGGCAACTGTCTGTGTGGAGTTTGCACATTCTCCCCGTGTCTGCGTGGGTTTCCTCCCACAGTCCAAAGATGTGCAAGTCAGGTCAGTTGGCCATGCTAAATTACCCATAATGTTAGGTGCATTAGTGATGGCTAAATATAGGTTAGGGGAATGGGTGGGTTACTGCTTGGAGGGTCGGTCTGGAATTGTTGGGCCAAAGGGCCTGTTTCCGTACTGTAGGGAATCTATTCTAATCTGTAAAACTCCTGTACTTGAATACATTTGACAATATAGTCTAAGTCTAAAAAAATCTGTTCACATGAATAGGGGGCAATTGATAAAGATGCCGAAAATGATTGAGCATTTCAGCAGCTCCAGCTGATTTTCTCTTAATTCTACTGACTGGAGAGTCAGTAACCAGAAGACACAGAATTCGGGTCGCTGGCAAAAGATCCAAGGGACAGGTGAATTGATTATTTTCATATGATGAGTTATTGTGATCTGGAATTTGCTGTCTGAAAACCCGGTCAAAACACGAGAATTAGATAAACTCTTGGAGAAAAGAGCACACTGCAGCGATATGAGCAAAAGGGGACAAAGTGAGCTTAATTAAACAGTCTGTGGAAGTGGCAACAGACACAACAGTCTGCAAGGCCTGTTCAGCCTAAAATTTCATTGCCAATAACTTAAAGCTGTGTTCGACTGGACAAGAAAATACCCAGCTCCTCTGTCAACAAGATGAATTATGGAGAGAGATGAACTCTCTGGAAATGCAGAACAATGAACCATGATTGTATTGAATGGTGGCACAAGCTTATTGGACTGAATGATCCCTCCCCCTTCGATTTTCCTCAAATGGATCAACATCTAAAAGGAGAACTCTTTTAATTGTGTCCCTTTCAAATCTGCTTCACTCATTGTAATTACCACCACCTTTATTATCACTTTGTATTCTTATTCAGTAGTTGCCATCAAACCCAGTTTTCTTTATAACTATGACTATAAGGGTATCTGACCAAACTGCTCACAGGAAGTTTGTGTTCTGCTGTCCTCTCATAATATGGAACCACTAATTTGTTTATTTTTTATTTGGGTTGAGACTTTAGGGTCATCCTTACTGATAAGAACATCTAGACAGTTCTGTGTACTGAGGTTAGTCTGCAAGCACCTTAAATGTTTATAAATCTCAAGATTGAAGTCAATAACTTGAATATGTATTGTCATTCCTTCAATGTCATTAGGTCAAAATCTGTGGGTGTCCCCACACTTGCCGTCTCCCACACCCCCCCCACTCACTTTGGATTTCAGTAATTCACAAATATGGCTCTGCACCACGTTCTCAAGTGACCCGATTGAAACTTACAGAATACTGAGAAGATTGGATGTAGAGAAAATGGTTCCGTTAGTGGGAGAGACTAAGACCTGAGGGCACAGCCACAGAGTGAAGGGACAACTCTTTCGAACTGAGTTCAGGAAGAATTTCTTCGGCTAGAGGGTGGTGAATGTGTGGAACTCATTACCACAGAGGCCAAGTCATTGTGTGTATTTAAGACAGAGTTCTTAATTAGAGAGGGGATCAAAGGTTACACAGAGAAGGCAGGTGACTGGAGCTGGGAAACATATTAGCCATGATCGAATGATGAAGTAGACCTGATGTTGCAAATTCACAAACATGTGTAGGTTACACAGACCACACCATCCACCATCAGATACATCCATTATATGTACTCACCAACACACAGCTTAAAGCTGATTGCCAGATCGGAATGGCAGAAAATGTGCCTTTAAAAATGAACAATTTGCACATAATGGATTTGCGCTCATCACAGTACTTTTTAACCACTTGGCATTTTAAGAGAGACCAAATTTCAATCCCAGGAAGAAATAAAAATTACCAAATTGATTTTGAAATCAGACGTTGTGGTATGGACATCTCAGGGGGATATTCAGCAACAAAGAAATTGAGCAGGGAACCTGTTGTTCTGGCAGAAGTCTAGAATTGTATCTTGCTAATTTAGAAAATAATTTTGGAAAGAATACCTCTAGTAATCAAATTATTCACTCTTTTTTATTTCAAAATATATTTTATATATTTCAAATGCACAAATGCAGTTCAGTTCTGTACAGTAGCGTATCAAGGAAACAAACATTGAAGTTTAACTCTGTCCAAACAAATCAAAGGCATCTCTTACTTGAACCAGACGGTATTTACATGCATTTGAGGCACCAGGAGGGTCAGATAACTGAATGGACTCCATCAGACAGTGGTCTTTCCCTGCTGCACCTTGGCGGATGCCTCAGGCATTAGTGCATGGTCAGCACGTAGTCCTGGACCTTGGAATGTGCCAGTCTGCAACACTTGGTCTGGAGGACCAACAGGTTTTAGGCAAATTAAAGAGTGTCATTCACCGAGTTGATGGTCCTCCATGCCCAGTCGATGTTTGTCTCAATGTGTGTCTTGGGGAACAGACCGTAAAACACAGAGTCCTATGTCACAGAGCTGCTTGGGCCAAACCTTGACAAAACCCATTGCATCTTTCTCCAGATTTCTTTTGCAAAGTCACACTCTCAATGCCCCCCACCACCCAACTTCGAGGTGGTGCACCCAGTCTGGGAGTCTTTGAAAGATTTCACAGGTAGTGCCTTTCTTACCACTAGCCAAGCGATGCCTTAGTGCTTATTACAAAGTTCTGGTGATGAGGCTTTCTGCTAAATAACTTTGGCCGTCTGCTCAGTGAACCACACGACAGGATCCGCCATCTCCTTTTCCCACAGGCTCTCAAGGATGCTATGACAGACTTGTGGTCAAATTTCTCCACGAAGGATGGGTGACACAGAACGGTCCAACTACTTGGAGCATTCTGCGGCAGCAGGGCCAGGTCCATGCCTCGCAACACCGGGGATAGGTAGAACCTCAGTACGTAGTGAGACTTGGTATTGTGCACTGAGGGTCTGCACACAACTTGATGCAGCCACACACCAAGGTGGCCATTAGGGTGAGGGTAGCATTGGGTACGTTTCCTCCCCCCCCCCCCCCTCCCTCTTATCATAGCATGTATGGTAATCTTAACACATGAATATTTCACATGGGGATTGCTTACAATATCCTGACAAGTATTCAGCACAACCAAGACAGACTGACTGGTAATTTATTTCGGTGAAGTGTGTGGGATCTTGCAGCACAAATTGGCTTTTATGTGACTGTTGACCCTTTTGCAGGAATGATGCTCTCAAACAGTAAGTCTTCTTTCCCTCTGCATTAAAGATGCATGTCAAATAAACTAACAGTGATATGAGGAAGAATCCTTTTTTATGCAGAGAATGGTCAGGATCTGGGGCACTCTACCTGGAGGCATCGTAGAGGCCAATTCAGTTGTGACTAAAGAGGAAGTTTGATAATCACCCAAATAGGAAATTATTTGCAGGGATACAGGGAAATGACAGCCAAGTGGGACTACCTAAACTGATCTAGCAGAGGGCTAGCAGAGGTATGATGAGCTGAGTGTCCTCCTTCCATTCTGTAACCATTCTATGTTTCTGCTTATGCTAATTTAAAATATAGAACTCTCAGTTTGAAGTTTGAAGAATATATCCACTAACATTTTTTTAAAAGTTCATTTCTTTGGTGAGAATGTGATTAGAACAAACCAGGATGCATTCCACCAACATGTTAAGAAATACTTCACAAGAGTGTGGATCGTATAATCATTGAATCTTTACAGCGTGGAGACAGGCCATTCAGCCCATCAAGTTCACACCAACCCTCTGAACAGCAGTCCCACCCATCCCCGCCCTATCCCTGCATTTGCCATGGCTAACCCACCTAGCCTGCACATCCCTGGGAATTTACCATGGTCAATCCACCCTAACCTGTACATCTTTGGACTGTGGGAGGAAACATGGAGCAATACAGGGAGAATGTGCAAACTCCACACAGGCAGTCACCCCAAGGGATGGAATCGAACCAGGGTCCGTGGCACTGTGAGGCAGCAGTGCTAACCACTGAGCCACCATGCCACCCCTATGTATAAGGAAGATTAGACAATATGAACGAAATGACATACATACAGCCACATGAACAAACTATGTTTAATATTTGAGGCACAGTTTTGTTTTGAACTGTAGCAAACAGTCTCAGATTGCTATAGTAATAGCAAAGCAACAAAGAAGAATCACAGGATCAGTCACTGGCTTCCAACAAATTTACACAGAAACCAGTCGAACTTGTCTACGCCAACCACAGGAGCCTCCTCCCAGCATACTTCACCTAAAGTTACCTTTACATCAATCCTTAAAAATTTAAAAACTGTTCTTTCAGAGCATATTCACGACCCAGTCCAACAAACCTCAAGGTTGAAGAGGAAGCATCAATCTGAAATCTTAATTCTGCTTTTCTCTCTTCAAGACTCTTTCCAGCATTTTTCCTCATTATATTTCAAATGTCCAGGCTGTTGGGAGGTCAGCTCCGTCTGCTCATGCTCAGTGTGCAGGGTAGAAACTGTGGGTGCAGGAAATCACATTGCTGCTACTTGACTTTGTGAGGGTTTATCCAAGGACCTTGGATATGAGAATGCATGTCCACACAAATGCAAATCCCACATCGACTTTGCAAATGAGGCAGGTTGAAATTTTGGGCATAAGTAGGTGAAGCAGTAAATCACTTGATTTTTTACTAATAGAGAGCTCCATAATAGCTGGTTCTGGGAGGGTTGATATTATCCAATTGCACTAATAACCATCAGCAACTTTCATTCTCTCCCTGCAGTGATCTAATGTATTTGCCCACATTATTATGTAACAGTGTTTGCTTCCACTTTCGTGTTTCTGGAAATTCTGTTTTGAACACAAAGTTGTCCCAAATAGCAGGTTTTGGTACTTAGCTCAGTGTTGTGTTCAATAATACAGTTGCAAAGCACTTTGGGGTGTTTTGGGGTGACACCATCAATACCCCACTTCAAACATGACATTCTGGATTTGAAGTAGTTTAAAAATGAAATTTGTCCAATGCCATCACAACCTTACCAAATACCATCTGAATATAACTCTCATTTAACACCAAAATCGTCCCATTCCAAATCCCAGTCCCAATTGCTGACCAAATCACAAATCAATTTGATCTAAATTCTCAATCCTAACCCAAATACAATTCTCAATCCAATCCAATATCATTCCTAATTCAATCGAAGATCACAAAATTGGCCCCAACATCATTTCCGAACTAAACTAAATTGCCAGTCTCCTTACCAAATTGATGTAATTTCCCAACCCTCACCCCAATCTCAGACCCAAACTAATTTAAACTCCCAACCACATTCCCACTTTAATCTAAACTCCCAATCTCAGTTTTAACCTAAACTTCCACTCATGACCTCAACCCTTTTTTGGAGGGAGGGAAAGAGAGGCAGTTCGGCTCGGGGCGCGTGCACTGTCACCCTGGTAACGCGCGCCTTTTCTGATTTGAAAGCTGCCTGGTGCGCGTGTCCGCGAAGCTAATCGGGAGCGCGCGCCTGTGTTGATATTTGAACAGGAGACACAAGGCGGAGATAGGAGTCCAGGCAAGACGTGGCTTCTAGTAATCGTAAGCAAACAAACTTTACAAGACTTTCAGTATCATTACTATACTAGGAAAAATGTTGCTTCTGCAGAAATTCAACTTAATAATGTTTCCTTTAAAAGAAACACGAAAAGGGGTAGTTTTGACGAAATTCACAATATTATAACTTCCTATTTCTTTTAAATGTCATCCAAACATTTTTTGTTACACATTTTAAGATTTCCCAGTCTGCCACCTCTGAAATATTTTATTTTTGTTCTCAGTTTCTAGACTTTGCAAAGGAAAGTTTACTGGTTCTCGTCAAATATTTATGTTTGACAATAAGGCTTTCTAAACCCTTATCCTTATTTAATGATCATTTGTGTTTTAAGAGGGTGGCTTATTTATCCCCTATAAGATAAATTGCATTAATAAACAGGAGATACTCATTTTAAGTTTGGGGAAAAATAAATTTGCAAAGGATTTGTTGAAAATATACAGAGACTGATAGGAAAGTTTACACGGATTCTAAAGGTTGAAAAATGTTCTGTCTTTCAGAGTCTGTTTCAGCTTTTACTTTGTACAACTTTTAAAAGACAATTCATGTAGGCTATTTTCTAAAGTTACTTCAACTTCTAGTTTCTTGTAAATATTTGTTGAAAAATGTGATGCTGGAAAAACACAGCAGGCCAGGCAGCATCCGAGGAGCAGGAGAATTGACGTTTCGGGCATAAGCCCTTCTTCAGGAATGAGGTTGGTGTGCCAGGTAGGCTGAGATAAAAGGTGGTTGGGGGGGGGGGGGGGTTTGGGGGAGGGGCGCTGGGAATACGATGGAGGTGAGGGTGAGGGTGATAGGCCGGAGAGGGGGTGGGGGCGGAGAGATTGGGAAGAAGATTGCAGGTCAAGAGGGCGATGCTGAATCTGGAGTTGGGACTGAGATAAGGTGGGGGGAGGGGAAATGAGGAAGCTGGAGAAATCTACATTCATCCTGTGTGATTGGAGGGTTCCTAGGCGGAAGATGAGATGCTCTTCCTCCAGGCGTCGTGTGGTCAGGATCTGGCGATGGAGGAGGCCAAGGATCTGCATGTCCTTGGCGGAGTGGGAGGGGGAGTTAAAGTGTTCAGCCACGGGATGGTTGGATTGGTTAGTTCGGGTGTCCCAGAGGTGTTCCCTGAAATGTTCCACAAGTAGGCAGCCTGTCTCCCCAATGTAGAGGAGACCACATCGGGTGCAACGGATACAGTAAGTGATGTGTGTGGAGGTGCAGGTGAATTTGTGATGGATATGGAAGGATCCATTGGGGCCTTGGAGGGAGGTGAGGGGGGAGGTGTGGGTGCAAGTTTTGCACTTCTTGCGGTTGCAGGGGAAGATGCTGGGAGTGGAGGTTGGGTTGATGGGGGGTGTGGACCTGACAAGGGAGTCACGGAGGGAGTGGTCTCTCCGGAACACTGATAGGGGTGGGGAGGGAAATATATCCCTGGTGGTGGGGTCTGTCTGGAGGTGGCGGAAATGACGGAGGGTGATACGATGTATCTGGAGATTGGTGGGGTGGAAGGTGAGGACCAGTGGGGTTCTGTCCTGGTGGCAATTGGAGGGGCGGGGTTCAAGGGCAGAGGTGCGGGAAGTGGAGGAGATTCGGTGGAGAGCATCGTCGACCACGTTGGAGGGGAAATTGCAGTCTTTGAAGAAGGAGGTCATCTGGGTTGTTTGGTAGTGGAATTGGTCCTCCTGGGAGCAGATGCGGTGGAGGCGGAGGAATTGGGAATATGGGATGGCGTTTTTACAGGGGGCAGGGTGGGAGGAGGTGTAATCTAGGTAGCTGTGGGAGTCGGTCGGTTTGTAGTAAATGTCAGTATTGAGTCGGTCGCCCGAGATAGAAATGGAGAGGTCTGGGAAGGGGAGGGAGGAGTCTGAGACAGTCCAGGTAAATTTGAGGTTGGGGTGGAAGGTGTTAGTAAAGTGGATGAACTGTTCAACCTCCTCGTGAGAGCATGAGGTAGCGCCAATACAATCATCGATGTAGTGAAGGAAAAGGTGGGGGGTGGTGCCAGTGTAGCTGCGGAAGATGGACTGTTCCACATATCCGACGAAGTAACTATTTGTCCACTATTTGGAGCTACTTTTTTTTAAAAAGTAGATTAAATGACCCCTTCCCCTTCTTTTGAATTAAGAAACCAGGTATTGTTACTTTGCCTCAATTCTGTGGCTAATATATTGTACAGGTGTCATGTTCCAAATTCATCCTTTCACGTCAGGTGGATTGACTGGCAGGTGAATAGGGAAACCCAGTCAGGTGGAGAATTCGCAGATGTGGTTTCCTTCCCTCATTTGGAATTGGAAATGTTCGTCAGTTTTGCAACTAATTTCCATCCTTCTCTCACCTTCAGTTCTGACTATTCCTTTCCCTTCCTTTGATATCTTTGTTTCCATTTCCGGGGTTGGCTGTACACCAAACTCCACTGCGGGCCCACCGCCCTCAACACATTCTTCAAGAATTCCCACTCCAATCTCTCAGGCTCTTCATCTCAGTCACACCTGTCCTAAAGCTGCCACCTTTCACAGGGATGCGTTGGGTATGGCTTTATTTTCCCTCAAGTAGCAATTCTCCCCTCACTGGTTGACCAGGCCTTCAGCCATATTTACCATCTATCAAACTTTTTGCCCCTCATCTCTTTTCCCTTCCTTCCAGGACACTAATGATTGTGTTTTTCCTTTGCTCACCATTCACCCCCACCAGTCTCCGAGTCCAAAGAATCATCTCCACCATATTTGCCACCTCCAATGGGATTTCACCACCAAACACACCTTCCCTCCCTTGTTATCATTCCACAGGGACCATTCCCTCCACAACCATTCCATCATCCTAATGCTTTCTCAATTCCCCATAGCACCTTCCCACATAATCACAGAAGAGGATAACATATACAGTAGAGCCCCGACTTACGAAATTAATCCGTTCCGGGACCCGGTTCGCGAACCGAAAAGTTTGTGAACTGGATCAATTTTTCCCATTGTTTGGATAGCGGAAGAATGCTTGGATGTAGCAACAAATGATGTTCACAGTGTGCGTGCGCTAAAGACGAACTGAATGAGATCACGCGGGGCCCGAGAGCTTTTGCATTCAAAGCGCGTGTAGCAAAGCAGAACAATGAAACTACATAGTCGCACACGGGCTTTTTGCTTTCGTACCTTGAATTTTGTACGTACGTTGAAGCAAAATTTTACATACTATCCTGTTCGTAAACTGATTTGTTCGTGAATGGGGTCGTTCATATGTCGAGGCGCTACTGTAATTCCTTCCCTCCTTACTGCCCAACATTCCACATACATCTTCCAGGTGAAGCAGAGTTTTATTTATACTTCCTTCAATCTAGTTGACTACATTAACTGCTCACAATGTGATTTTCTTTACAGAGCCAAGACCAATTAAACACTGGGTGACCACTTTGCAGAGCACCTCTACGCTGACTGTAGGAATTACCCTGACCTTCTGGTTCCTCGCCATCTCAATAAACCATCTTGCTGTCATTGAAGCATTTCTGTCCTGGGCCTGCTGCAGTACTTCAATTAATGGAGGCTGGAAGAAAACCAATTCATTTTCCACCTCAGTACTTTACAGTCTTCAGGACTTAAGTTCAACAATGTCAAATCATGAATGGTGTCCTTAGTTTTGGTTACATATCCTTTCTGTCCCTAACTTTTTCTACCCCATGTCTTGTTTGCATTGATTTGCTCTCAGTAAAGCTGATGTATTTCTGACTAGTCACTCATTATTAACATCTGTTTTGCAGCCACGTCTCTCCTCTATTCACACTCTCTTCCTTTGTATTTTGCTCAGGATGCACTAAGCATCTGTTCCACTTGTTCCTCCTGCACCTTTGTCAACAACATGAACACCACCATTTCCAGCCATCTTCAGATCCAAAGAATCGTGTTATTGTACATGACATGATAACTCTGTTTCTCTCTCTGCAGATGTGACCAGAGCTGAGTTTCCCCAGTACTTTGTTTATTTTCCAACGATTGCATGAAGGTTTGTTGCTCGGGTGATGATTGCCATAATTGTGGGTATGTTCGCCGAGATGGGAAGTTAATCTACAGACATTTCATCCCCTGTCTAGGTGACATCCTCAATGTTTTGGAGGCTCCTGTGTGGCACTACTGTACTGTGTCTTCTGGAATTTATTTGGTTCCATTCCTGCAGTTTCTGGTTGTTCGTTGTAGTGGCCGGTATATTGGGTCTAGGTCTATGTGCTTGTTGATAGAGTCCGTGGATGATGGCCATGCTTCTAGAAATTCTCCAGCTGCCCTCTGTCTTTGATCATTGTGTTGTCCCTATCCAGTTTGTGGTCCTTGTCATCTGTGTGTGTGGCTACGAGGGACAGCTGCTCACAGCGTTCAGTGGCTGGTTGGTGTTTGTAGATGTTGAATACTAGTTGTCTGCCTGTTTGTCCTATATAGTATCTCATGGAGTCATAAAGATGTACAGCATGGAAACAGACCCTTCGGTCCAACCCGCCCATGCCAACCAGATATCCCAACCCAATCTAGTCCCACCTGCCAGCACCCAGCCCATATCCCTCCAAACCCTTCCTATTCATATACCCATCCAAATGCCTCTTAAATGTTGCAATTGTACCAGCCTCCACCACTTCCTCTGGCAGCTCATTCCATACACGTGCCACCCTCTGTGTGAAAAAGCTGCCCCGTAGGTCTCATAATCTTTCCCCTCTCACCCTAAACCTATGCCCTCTAGTTCTGGACTCCCCCACCCCAGGGAAAGATTTGTCTATTTATCCTATCCATGCCCCTCATAATTTTGTAAACCTCTAAGGTCATACCTCAACTTCCGACACTCCAGGGAAAACAGCCCCAGCCTGTTCAGCCTCTCCCTATAGCTCAAATCCTCCAACCCTGGCAACATCCTTGTAAATCTTTTCTGAACCCTTTCAAGTTTCACAACATCTTTCCGATAGGAAGGAGACCAGAATTGCACGCAATATTCCAACAGTGGCCTAACCAATGTCCTGTACAGCCGCAACATGACCTCCCAACTCCTGTACTCAATACTCTGACCAATAAAGGAAAGCATACCAAATGCCTTCTTCACTATCCTATCTACCTGCGACTCCACTTACAAGGAGCTATGAACCTGCACTCCAAGGTCTCTTTGTTCGGCAACACTCCCTAGGACCTTACCATTAAGTGTATAAGTCCTGCTAAGATTTGCTTTCCCAAAATGCAGCACCATGCATTTATCTGAATTAAACTCCATCTGCCACTTCTCAGTCCACTGGCCCATCTGATCAAGATCCCGTTGTAGTCTGAGGTAAACGTCTTCGCTGTCCACTACCCCTCCAATTTTGGTGTCATCTGCAAACTTATTAACTGTACTTCTTACGCTTGCATCCAAATCATTTATGTAAATTACAAAAAGTTGAGGTCCCAGCACCGATCCTTGTGACACTCCACTGGTCACAGGCCTCCAGTCTGAAAAACAACCCTCCACCACCACCCTCTGTCTTCTACCTTTGAGCCAGTTCTGTATCGAAATAGCTAATTGTCCCTGTATTCCGTGAGATCTAACCTTACTCATCAGTCTCCCATGGGGAACCTTGTCGAACGCCTTACTGAAGTCCATATAGATCACATCTACCGCTCTGCCCTCATCAATCCTCTTTGTTAGTTCCTCAAAAAATTCAATCAAGTTTTAAGACATGATTTCCCACGCACAAAGCCATGTTGCCTATCCCTAATCAGTCCTTGCCTTTCCAAATACATGTACATCCTGTCCCTCAGGATTCCCTCCAACAACTTGCCCACCACTGACATCAGGCTCACTGGCCTATAGTTCCCTGGCTCGTCCTTACCACCTTCTTAAACAGTGGCACCAAGTTTGCCAACCTCCAGTCTTCCAGCCCCTCACCTGTGACTATCGATGATACAAATTTCTCAGCAAGAGGCCCAGCAATCACTTCTCTAGCTTTCCACAGAATTCGAGGGTACACCTGATCAGGTCCTGGGGATTTATCCACCTTTAACCATTTCAAGACATCCAGCACGTCCTCCTCTGTAATCTGGACATTTTTCAAGATGTCACCATCTATTTCCCTACAGTCTATATCTTCCATATCCTTTTCAACAGTAAATACTGATGCAAAATACTCGTTTAGCATCTCCCCCATTTTCTGCGGTTCCACACAAAGGCCACCTTGCTGATCTTTGAGGGGCCCTGTTCTCTCCCTAGTTACCCTTTTGTCCTTGATGTATTTGTAAAATCCCTTTGGATTCTCCTTAGCTCTATTTGCCAAAGCTATCTCGTGTCCCCTTTTTGCCCTCCTGATTTCCCTCTTAAGTATACTCCTATTTCCTTTATCCTCTTCTAAGGATTCACTCGATCTATCCTGTCTCTACCTGACATATGCTTCCTTCTTTTTCTTAACCAAACCCTCAATTTCTTTAGTCATCCAGCATTCCCTAAACCTACCAGCCTTTCCTTTCACCCTGATAGGAATATACTTTCTCTGGATTCTTGTTATCTCATTTCTGAAGGCTTCCCATTTTCCAGCCGTCCCTTTACCTGCGAACATCTGCCCCCAATCAGCTTTTGAACGTTCTTGCCTAATACCATCAAAATTGGCCTTTCTCCAATTTAGAACTTCAACTTTTAGATCTGGTCTATCCTTTTCCAGCATTATTTTAAATCTAATAGAATTATAGTCACTGGCCCCAAAGTGCACCCCCACTGACACCTCAGTCACCTGCCCTGCCTTATTTCCCAAGAGTAGGTCAAGTTTTGCACCTGCTCTAGTGGGTACATACACATACTGAATCAGGAAATTGTCTTTGCATGAAATCTTGTACATTACATTAGATTTGAACCTGATTGTGTTTGTGGAGGGCTGGCATTTGTTCCAGTCTTTGCACCACTGCTTCTGTTTTGAGCCCAGAGATGGGGGAGCCCATATGTGTCCCATTGATCTGTTCATATATCTGGTTGTTGAATGTGAAGTGTGATGTCAAGCACAGGTCTAGTAGTTTGAGTATGCAATCCTTGTTAATGGGTTCCCCATTGTGTCATCTGTTCTGTTTGTCCAGCAGGTTGGCTATTGTGTCTCTGGCTGGAGTTTTGTCAATTGAAGTGAACAATGCTGTTACATTGAATGAAACCATTTCTTCATCCTTGTCTATATTTATGTTCTTGATGTTGTCTAGGATTTCCTGTGATGATTGTATGGAGTGTTTGGATCTGCTGATTATCCTGCACCCTTTGTCCAGCTGCTGGGATATGCACTGAAGCAGGGACTGAGACTACAAGGCTAACTTGGATAGGATTGTTACAGAAGAGCCCAGGTCAGCCAAAGAATAATTATTGTTTCTTGCATACAGAATGGAGGAGAATGTCACTAATGGACATGACATAGCGGTGCACAAGAGGAGAGAGAAGTTGAAATGTTCCCGCTCAATGGATGTTGTCAACACAGAACCAAAAGGGTCCCACTGGACAGAAACAGAATTGCAGCAGCTAATGGGGCAGCACATGCAAGAGAAGCAGAGGAAGGAGAGCCAGGTCTTCATGCCTGCCCCGGCCTATTCCAGCTGTTCAACCATGCAGGCTTCACAGACCTCTGTACAAGTCACAAACACCACCACCTTCACGCCACAGCATGGGAAGGAGGAACAACCCCATGGGCTGGAGGGTGAAGCACCTCAGTACGACATCACTCTTATGGAAGAGAAACTCCAGCCAATAGAACAGCAGCTTCAGTACCTGCTGAAGAAGGCAGAGGAATTCCAGACCCACCTGGTGTACAGGTATTGGCCCAGCTCACGTCTGCTCTTAACTCTCTCTTAGAGGTGTAGCTTCATTCCATTCCTCATCATTTTGTCTTCAGCCAACCAGTGCTATCTTTCTGCAATTACATCTGTGATTCATAGATTGTAACTTGAGCTCTCTAAATCCTGTGCAAGTGGCATTCAGCCAAGATGTAGTTTATGATCAGAACCATCTAATAGTTGGTCTAAAGTTTGCTGCCAGTATTACAGTCAGGCACTGACAGCTATCCATGAATAAACCATGCGATGCCATTTGCTGAGAGACAGCACTACCCAGTGAATTGGGAATCAGCACAAGTTACCCAACAATTTGTGTCATTCTGCCTTTAGCTTGGTGAGGATGACAGCTCACCCTTAGTCACCCAGTGCATTTCACAAGGTTGCTGCATTTTCTTGTTAATTCCTGATTTTTTGTTAAAAAAAAGAAAAAAATCTGAAAGTTAGGGCAGCCACTTAACAGCCTAAGTAGCTTTCCACAGAAATATATATTGCTACAATACTCATCTACCTCTCCTGCCCTGAAATAGCATCAGAGTTATGCAGCACAGAAACAAACCCTTCTATCCAATGTGGAGCCTCGTTTGTACATATGCTAGGGGTAGTAAATTGGTGTTTGTGGTGTTTAAAATGTTTTCTTATATTTCTGTCTGTCTCTCTCATTATTCTTTCTTTTCACTTCTTTCTCTACCTCACTTGACTCTTCATTTTCTCTCATTCCTCTGTTTTCTGCTCTCTCCTTTTAAAACTTACGGGTCAAGGAGATAGACTGTTGGTGTCTGAGTTTACAGTGAGTGAGTGAAAGGCAGTGGATAAGCTTTATACGCTAATGGATGAAGCACGGTATGCGATAGCTCTCCTTCGGAAAGTTCTTGGCTTTGTTGTAACGGGTTAGCCTGTTTGTTCCCTGATGTTCTTCAGTCTGTTTCCCTCCTGCAGCAGAGACCGAATTCACAATGAGGAGTTTGCAAGGGCTGTACCAATCTTTGTGAAGACGTGCCAGCCATACTTTGCTTACCTGGAATCGACGGCACGCAGTATTCACTCCGACAGGAAACCTCTCCCAGAGTATATCCAGAAACGGGTAATGCCTTAGGAATAAGATTGAAAATCATTTGACAAAAAAAAAATAGATTTCAGAGCAAGTCCTGCCCACAGTGTGTTTTCAGGGAGGTTTGAACAGGCTGATACTCCCAGTGAGGGAGTGCTGTCCTGTCAGAGCTGCTGCGCTTCAGGAGAATCATTGCCAACTGGTCAGGGTCTAATGTGTCCAAGATCATCAGGAGACTTCTCTCCAGGTTCTGGCCAAGACTTAGCCCTCACTCCACTTCACCATATTGAATGGTCCAGTTGTTATCATATTGTTACTTTGAATAGATTCACTACAGTGTGGAAACAGGCCCTTTGGCCCAACAAGTTCACACCGACCGTCTGAAGAACAACTCACCCAGACCATTTCCCTCTGACTACTGCACCTAACACTACGGGCAAGTCACCTAACCTGCACATCTTTGGGCTGTGGGAGGACTGTGCAAACTCCACACATACAGTCACCCGAAGGTGGAATTGAACCTGGGTCCCCAGTGCTATGAGGCTGCAGTGCTAACCACTGAGCCACCGTGCCACACTACTTGTGAGAGCTCACTGAATGCAAATTGGCTACTGCATTTCCTACAGCACTGGTTGTATTTCACCAACTAGACAGCCCATGAGGAAATCCTGGGTTCATGAAAGATCCCTTTCTCTTGGAATTTCCAGAGTTCAGTTTGCACTCTGCTACCCAAGGGGGCAATAAGGTGCTACATTGGACCTGAACATTGAAGGGATTTTCATTACCAGAGAACGGCTTCTGGCAGAGATCAGATAGTACATAGTATGTACTACAGCTGGGTGAGGAGAACAATTAAGTGTATTTATTCAAGACCTCCAGGAGATAGTGATGTGTCTTGAGGTACTTCACAGGAATATCATCAAACAAGGTTTGATGAGCGACTTAAGGAGCTATCAGGACAGTGACTGAAGTCTGGTTAAAGGTGTAGCCTTTGAGAATGATACAAAAAGGGGAGGGAGAGGAGTCAAGGAGCAAATTTGAGAGCCAAAGGCATAGCTGCTAGTGGTGGACTGATGAAGATTGGAGATGGTCAAAGAAGCCAGAATTGGAGGAGTGCAGAGAGAACTTGGAGGATTGTGTTGTTGGCAGAGATTAGAGATTTGTAAACAGAAATTTTAGAGGAAAGTTCTTGCCTAATACCGTCAAAATTGGCCTTCCTCCAATTTAGAACTTCAACTGTTAGATCTGGTCTATCTTTTTCCATCACAATCTCTCTGCCAGTATATTAGTCCCCTTCCAATTTAGGTGCAATTTGTCCTTCTTGTACAGGTCACTTCTACCCCAAAACAGCTTCCAATGATCCAAAAATGTGAATCCTTCACCTGTACATTCTTGATTTGTGTCTGCCTGATCATTAATGTGTTTTTCCTCAGCTTTTGCAGTTCTCCCAGCAGCTGGCCTCCAGCCTAGAGCAGCTGGTCCTTATGTATGCATCCTTTGGCTTCATCTCTCTGGAGGAGACAGACCCCTGCAGGTAACGGGGACCCTGACCCAAACCACTCACGAGCTGCCAGTGGAAAATGAAACCACAATCCGAGAAGGTGTCCCGCTCTGTGAAATCGAACATTTCAAACAGCTGAGCAACTTGACAGGACCAGCTTCGACCCTGATCTAACCCTGCACTGATCCGTCTGACAGTGTGATCCCCACACCCCCCCACCCCCATCGGGGCAGTTCAGCGCCTGAACTGGTCAGTCTTGGCTGTGGTTGTAGGAGGGAATCGGTGTCGGATTTTGGCAGTTCCTCTGCTAAACTGGATCAGAAAGAAATACTTAATGGAGACCACTAATCATCCTCAAGTCATTTCAACTCCAGAATGATGCAAATCCATCACTACAGTTGCCTGTATGACTGTGGGAGTATTTATCCCATTCTCTACCAAACTTTACAATTTAATCCACTTCTACCTCCTCCACTTCCAGATCACAACAGATTGTTCCCTGTGGAAACATATCCTCGCCTCCCCTCTGGTAGTTTCACTAATCACCATAAGTATAAGTCCTCCATAGCGCCTGCTGTTGGGAATGGTTTCTCCTTATTCACTTTATCAAAACCCTTTAGGACTTTAAGATGCTGAAATCCTATTTCTCCTTGCCCGTCTCGGCACAGAGCAGAATGCCCCAGCTTCTCCATTCTGCCACGCTAAGTGAAGTCCCTCATTCCTGGTCCCATTCTTGTAAATCAAAACCTCCCCTATGAGGTTTGGATACTTTTCCCTGATGTATCAGACCCAGGATTGATAGGGATGGGGTAGACACAAGCCAATTGCGTACTTGATTTGTCCTAGAGAGGAGGATGATGGGACAAACAAAAATAAAATCTAAGGATTCTAATCATTTTTCTTCAACCACTCCAATCCCCAAATTTCCCTCCCCTTTCCTTTCATTTGTTTAAATCCTGGCATTCCAGTATTTGCTACTTCTACAGAGGAGAGTTCCGTCTCGGGCACTGGTTTAGAGTTTCTACATTTCGATACTGTATGCCTGTACCTTACACAGCAGCAAAGGAGCCAAGCCTGCTGTTCAAGAAAATCCGCTGGAACGTGGACATCACTGAAGGAGCATCCTACGGGGATGGGACAGATTCATTAACAGAATAGTAAGTGCAGATATTCGATTGGGAGAGGCTGTGGAGAGTAGAGGTTGTGTGTAATTCCAGGGGTGACAGTGTGTGGATAGCTGGGAGAAGCTGGAATTGTTCTCCTTGGAGAAATGTTGAACGGTAACTTCCTCAAGGGTACTCAAACTTCTGAGGGGGTCTACATGAGTTGACAGGGTGGTACCAGTCCCACTGGACGGATTTAGAGCAATTGACACTAGCGCCCCAAAAAGGTGGTAGGAAGATATTTGAAAGACAAACCTCAGCAAATGGTTAAGAGGTGGAATGCACTGTCCAAGAGGGTGGGAGAGACAGATGCAAATGGGGCTTTCACCATGGAATTGGATGAGCATCTGAAGACAGACGAACAGAGGTGCACAGCTCCAAAGTAAGAATAGAGCTGTTTTTCAGGGTTAAACACCATCAGGTTATAGTCTAACCTGTTTTATTTGGAAGCGCTACTCCTTCAGCAGGTGGTCTTACTTTCCAGGGAGCTGCCCCTATCATAGGGAGCCAAATAATCTCCTTCAGGGTTGTAGCTGTATTCCATGGTAGCCAAACCACCTCAGCCTGCATTTTGTAACATAATACAGGCAGACTCGTTTAATTGAAGATGTAGAAGTGTATATGGTTCACCTGTTCGGAACACCTTTCAGTTACATCAATGTTGTACTGTCATCTTCTACGTGGGGCCTCAGTCATTCACAGTGCTTCTGCTGTCCCATTGTATTGTTGTGCAGTTACTTCCTGTGCTTTAAGGAGGCTAATCAGGCGATGGATAACAACCAGCCCAGTTCCAAAAATACAACTTCCAAAAGCAGACGCCTGTGGTCTATTGGTCGCTGGATCCAGGTAGAACCCTCCCCAAGGGAACCAGATCTCCTTTGCTGGTAATTGATGTTAGAGTTTTCTATCACGTAGAATGATATAAGTCATAGTGTATAGAAACAGGTCATTAGGCCTACACTAGTGTTTATGTTTGACCCAAACACCTGCTGTTGTAGTATCTTACCAAGGACCCTTTCTCTGTGCATCCTATCTCCATGATCAGCTGCTAAATACATCTACCCTCAACTTATACTGAGCCAAAATCAGGAGTTGGAATTAGTCTACTCCCTCTGCAGGCACTGACCAGCGGTGGCCTTCCCTGTTCTAGCATTTATTCTGAATGAAGCAGTTACTGCTGGGTAGAACTTGGCAGTACCTTAAAAGGTGCAAGTTGTTATTGCATAGTTTAGGGCAGGAAAAGATTTTTCTCAACTATTGAGCATGCACGCTCTAACAGTATGTCAGACTGTAATTATCACTAAGATTGTGCAGTATTTGTCTCGATGTAGTGACACTTATAATTGCCTTGTAACAGGTTCAATTCAATTTCAGTCTTGCCAAAAGAAAATCTAATATAGATTAGTACCAAGTTTAAGTTAGCTCATTGAGCTGGAAGGTTTGTTTTCAGACATTTCATCACCATACTAGGTAACAATCAGTGAGCCTCTGGTGAAGCACTGGTGCTGTATGCTGCCCTCAAGGTGGGTGATGTCATTGATTTTTTTTAAAAATCAAGGGGAGGGTAGATAGGGTCTAAACCAAAGGAGTTCTGGTTAGAATACCATACCTCTAAATTCTTGCACATGTCTTTGTTTCTGCTGTCCTAAGCAGTATGTGTTGTCCATCTGTGTGTATGGAAACAAGTGAGTGTGGGGACATGGCTTTTAGTGGCCAGTTGATGCTCATGTATTGCGATAGTAAATTATAACACCAGCACTTCACTGGAGACTTTGATTTCTAGAAAAGTATAGATTACTTGTTGGGCCAAAGGGCCCGTTTCCACACTAAGTCCACAGCAACCCAGAGGAGCACCAGACCCATTCTCCTGCATTTACCCCTTCACCTAACACTACAGGCAATTTAGACTGTAGGAGGAAACCCACACAGACACTGGGAGAACATGCAAATGCCACAGTTGCCTGAGGTGGGAATTGAACCTGGGTCTCTGGTGCTATAATGCCCACTGGACAATTTAGCATGGCCAATACACCTGACCTGCACATCTCTGGAAGGTGGAAAGAAACCCACACAGACAGAGGGAGAGTGTGCACACTTCAGCCAGCTGCCATAAGCTGATATTATCCTTTAGGTGGTGAAGTGGCTGAAAACAAACATTCAAGCTCAGTGAGCTAACTTGAGAATATGTGTAGCTCTGCTTGATAAGTCTTAAGTTGTGACTAGAGTAGTACTTTCTGAAATGAGTTATATTAGCTCCAAAAAGTTTGAAAAGGCACTTTGCTTTTGGTGATATAAAGTCAATGGAAATGAGAGCACAGGCTGTAAAATAATGGATTGTTATTGGACAAGGGAATATAAAGTGATATTGGAGTGTCTCCAGTCCCTCTACAAAAACCCATCCTCCTCATTGCAGCAATCTAGTGTATCAGTGAGCACTTCTAGAGACACTGTCTTGATATGTACCGTTCCAGAAGCAGAAAAAGGAAAGTAAGGATAGTGTGTGGAAATTAGCACACATTCTGTCCCGGAGGTTTTAGAACACATTAGAACAGAAAATGTGGGAGGTTGCAATTTAAAAGAAAAACAAATACCACTTGGCCACTTCAAAAAGGAAGTATTGAGTAGAGTTAGATACTACCAAAGCTTGTTCAAAGTGCCACTGGGTGACTCAGTTAAAAAAAAATCCCCCAAATTGCTCCACCCTGACTTCAGGAAGTAGCCAAGGACAAGAGCTAGAGTTGAACGGGGAAGTGGTGGTAGGGCAGATCCTGAAATGTTAGCCTTTGTCCTGATTTGTGGTGAGAGGGAGAAGCAGTGTCCAACTCATGGCTGCTGGGCATGGCAAGTCCTGGTATATAGGAGAAAAAAAAAATACTTAAATCCATTTTTTAAAAAAAGTGGTATGTTTAGCTTTAAAAAAATGTAACAGAATCAATACATAAAATCAAGCCTCTGCCCCTGCAATGTTGGGTTACATTTTTAAATATGATTATGTAAAAGTCACTTCTTTATGGATTTTAGGTTTCTATACAAGCAGCCTCGAGGTGACTACGAGCTCCTGGTCACCATTGGGTTTGAGGAGCCATCACAGATTGCTGCTACTGATCTCCTTGTGGACATCCTTTTGAGTCGGAGGTCAGCTGACCCAGCAGGAACTTGCCTCACCAAACCAAAACAGTTCTCATACTTAGATGGTATCAATCACCCAGACCTCCCTACCTCTAGCTGCCAGGTAGTTTCAGCTGGACTCAATTCAGAGTCCTTCACCAGTTAACCCATTCACCCAGGCAAAGAAGTTGAATTTAGAATAGCTATTGACTCCTCCACTAGGAAAAAGCACAGTGAAACACCTTCTAGTCTTAGCACATGCTAATTAGCACTAGCATCCCAAAAGAAAAACTATAGAATTTACTTTATCACAAGGGCACACTTGAAATTAAAAAAAAGTGTTTACACCACTACATTTAAAAACTGGTCAGAGTAGTTAATGTGAGGGAGGGATTTGTATTAGCTTTTAAAAATTGTTCCCTTCACAAGAGTCCTAGCATCTAGAGACGGATTACTACAGGGACAAGTCTTTACATGTCACAATGGAGTTTAATACACCATAAAAATTTTCCATGACTGATTAAGGAAAAGATGACTTGGATAGGAAGTATAAACATCTAGTACAGGCAGCCTGATTTACAAGACATTTGTAAGACAGGTGAGCATTTAGAACATGGAAGCTTCAACTAGGTTTTAATAAAACCTTGGAACACTTAAAACAAGGTCAAACTACAAAATCAGACTCATTCTCTGGGACAGGAATAATTGACTCAACATGGTATTTGTACTTGCTTTGTTTTATTATGTATACACCTTCACAAAAATCACACAAGGGAAGACCAGTTAGCAGCTGCTAAAGCTGATTCACTATCTTCATGTATTTTACCCTTCAGTCAGTGTTTGTGTAGACTGGAGACTTGGATAAATCCTGCATTCACTTTTACAATAGAACTGTAACCAGGCTAAGTGTTGAACTTGAGCAGAAACACTTTAGGAAAATTACTCATGCAAACATGAATTTGTTAACTTTATGAACCAATACAAGCTCTTCAAAAAATGCCTCAAAAGTACATGCAGGTGCTGCTGTTGTAGCTGTATGATGATCTGCAGAGTTCCATTAAGGTTAGCATCAAAAAGTAGGTCAAGTCTCAATTATGTTGGAGAAAATTTCACCAATGGTGACAAAAAGGATCAGCTGTCAGAGCTTCAACTTCAAAACCAAAAAAGAAATCTGAAAATCTCTAGAATGAAGTTTGAAGAGTTAACCTTGATACACTATATAGCAATGTCCAAAAAGCTGTATAGCTTATCTACAATTCTGGCACAATTTGACCATTTGAAATATGGCCTGAAAATCCAAAACTACACCTGAAGTATTGATGAGACCAAGAATAGTGCAATTCAAGTGTCACAGAAACTGTTCTTGATCCATTGCCTGATTGGTAAAAAAATCACAGCCAGTGTACACGAGTACCCTACAACATTGCTTTCATCCAGTATTTGACTGGGTAATATCCATGTCCATGATCTCAAAAGCAGAAAAATCTCAAAACCAGCAAGTTAAACCTGATTCAGTAAGCATGTTTGTTATCAGCACTAAAGGAAGATTTACCAGTAAGCCAGATGCAAAACAGATTTAGTAAGGAAAACCTATTTGGCTCTGCACAAACTTTTGGCCTTGCCAATTAGCCAGCTCGAGTTTCCTTGGAAGTTTGTAAAAACCTGGGGAGGTAGTGTGGAGAGAGTTTGAAAATATTGGCTAAGATGACAAAATGAACTGCTTCATTCATTCAACACTTGGATTTTAACTTCACTAACTTCCAACTCAAGGCAAATTGCCAAAGCCGGAATCCTGTCTGAACTTCCTGTTCAATGTAGCTTTCAAATTTATTGTGGAAATTACCCAAACCGATCAGGTGGTGACAGCAGTTTACTGGCATGTTGATCATAAAGCTAAAGAACTGTAGACTAAAGCAAAGGCAGCAAAAATGTATACATATCATCTCCTACATGCAAATACAAGGCTGTATAAATTGGTTGCTTTAAGAAGGAAAAAAAGTGTTCCCTGCATATTTGCATACTGCACATCTAAGGACACTTCAAAGTAACAGTTCACCTGCTGGATTCCTTAAAAAGAAAGTGTGCAAAGTAATTGCACCAATGGCAACATAGAGACGAACAAACAAACATTCTTCATTTGGAGACCACCTCAGGTCTGCATCATGGCTTCTACATGTTCCAGTTTGAGACAGGATAAAAGATTATCCACACTTCAGGTTTGCTCCACAGAGCAAGTTGATATGATTCAGAGTTTGTTCCTCCCCTTTCAAAAAGAGGTTGGTTAGTAATAAATTTCCTCTTGGAAAAAGATGCAATGACATGGAGGCAACTTGGGCAAAAAATTCTGCATAGCCAAAAGCCCAAGACAATTTAAAAAATAAAATCTACATCTTCAACTGTCTAGCTATGTACACAATTAGATCCCCATCAAGACTGTACACCTTGTTTAAAATCACCCATCAGAAAATATATTTTTCTACAAACAATGGCTAAGTCAGGTTTTAAGTTTGCTCACTGATATGAAAGTCTTGTTTTCAGACAGTTATCACCATTCTAGGTTTATAGAATGAACAGCTTATGCTCAAAATGTCAATCCTCCTGGTCAGATGCTGTCTGACCAGCTGTGCTTTCCCAGCACCATACTTTTTTGGTCTAGTTCCTCAATCTTCGTTTTCTAGTTAAATACCCACTACACATTCTAAAAGACCTACAAAAGCAATGGAACACCCATGGGGCCACCAATATTAGGTTTTATTAGAAGTAATACAGAGACTTGATCAGACTGCCTCCCAACAATTCAACCCAAACTTGGGATCCACTACATGGAAGATCCCCTTGTCACCACTCAAAAAAAAAAGGGAACAGTGAGGAAACCTACATCAATGTCCTAACAGACAAAAATTCAAAGGAGGAAAAGGACAGACCTTCTCTCTTCCTCCACCCCCCAACCAGATGTCACATTAGACTAACAGTTAAAAATGAACAAACCAGCATCTACAGGAAAAATAGACTAGATACTCAACTACAGGAGCAATCAACCCACCACCTACAAAACAGAGCTGCATCAGACCATTTTGGTGAGCCACCCTGTTGCAACCAGGAACTATAAACAGAAGGAGATCTTTTCAGCATATTAAAGAATGGATACTGAACAAACAGTCTGCTAATTTCTCAACGAACCCAAACAAGCAGACAAGTGCCCAGAAACCCTAGTCACTCCCCAAAGACATCTGAAATGACTCCCAGATTACTTAGACCTCTTGGCATCATGGTAGCCTACAACATAAACAGCTACTAATGAACCTGAAAAAACCCTATACAAAAAAGTGACTTTTACAAAACACCATGCAAGGACTATAACTGCATTGGACAAAACAGAAACCAGCCACCAGGCTACATGAACATTAACTAGCCACCAAAAGACGGGACTCACTAATCACTAGTTTCCTTACTACAGATGAAGGAAGGGCACCACTTGGACTAAGACAACACATCCATCCTAGGATAAGCTAAACAAACAGACAGACATGAAATGCCTGAAGGCCTGATGTTCAAAATCAGAACACCATCAGGAAATGTTAATTTGGATCCCACCTACCATCTGAGGGGGAAAAAAATCCATTGTAACAACTAGAAAGCAGGACATCACACCAGTGCTTCACCAGAGGCTCACTGATGTCACCATGCTCAGTAACATGTCTAAGAACAAACCTACCAGCTCAGTGAGCAAATTTACAACCTGAACTATGAGCCTTCAAAAAAAGCCAAAATATTAAAATGAGTTGCACCCAACTCAGTTTCACAACTAACCCATTCAAGTTGGAACAGATATCATTGGAGATTGGCATTGAAATCCAGGCAGCTTCGGAGCAGATACAAAAGACATTCAAACTCAGGGAACAAGAGTTCTTGGCAGGTTGACTATCCAGCAGAAAGCCTTTATACTGTAAACAGCTCTAAACCTATTGAATGCATTAAACAATTAAGAACAAACAAAAGACAGTAGTACTTCAAGGCTGGTTCCCATAAAAGCATTGGGTGTCTTGGACCTGAAACTAAGTTTGAAAACATTGGGGAGGCCTTGGAGCATCATTCAGGTCCACACAAAGCCCAGAGCATGTGGCCTGTAGCTTGGATATTAAAAGTGGTGTTAGCTTCAACTGACTTACTACCGTTACCCTTTGAGGTTTCAAACGTACAAGAAAAAACCCATTAATGATGAGTCTCCAGCTCCACTACAGTCCATTCACCTTGGGAAGAGGAGATATCTTCAGGAGAAAAGCTAGTGACTGATGTGATGCTGGCTGTGGAGTCATCTAGTGGTGATATAAGATCTGTCCATTTGCTCAGCTCTGCCTGGTCCACTGTCACCTTGCTTTGTAATTTCATACAATCTCCAGAGAGCAGCAGTGTCTGGTTGATCAGCTGCTGCACAACTTTCACCGGCTCAATCTGTAGTGTCAAGACCCTCTCACTGGGCTCCTCAATGACTTCAGGACACGGCCAGTCTGCTGGTTTCAGAACTTCCTCTCTCTCAAGGTCGTCTTCCAACCTGGTCTCTTCTGCTGTTTCCACTTCATAGATGGTGGAAAGAATAGGAGGTAGCAGTGGGGATGTCCATGGTACACCAGCATGTGGCTGTAGAGGAGGTGGTGGTGGTGGTGTTTGAACACTCAAGGGGCCTGCAACAGTTGATAGCACTTGAAGATTGAGAAAATAGTTCAAGCAGCAAAAAAAAAAAAAATCCACTTTGTGCATGCAATTCTACAACTAGAGGATGGAACGGTTTGTACAGAGGAAGACATGAAAAGGGAGCACACTTTAAACAAGCTAGATGATTAACATCTCCTGTACAACACAAGTGATCTTGTAGTTCAGGAATGGATAGTCTAGGAATAAGTAATCATTTGATTGTGTTGAACATGCCAAGGACCAGCTACTCTAACAATACCTTTGATTTCTTTTCCTAACTATCTACTTTCACCTTAAAAGTAGAGGTCACAATTTCTAATTAGTCTTAAAATTTGGGATCACTTTCCCAACATAAAAAGAAAATCTGGACAATTGTGGATTGACCCACAAGGGGAAATGTTTCCACATTCCCCCTTGTCGTCAGGGCCACGAAGTGAGATCCTGCAATCAGGTCATATGCCCCACTCAACTCCAGTGAAAACCAGTCAAAGCTGTCCAACCCATTTAGCAAAGAATGGACTCATTCCAGGCATGAGTTTAATAACCCACTTCTGATCCAACACCAATGGGGGTATGTCCTTCCAAACAAAAACTGAATGTTTGAAGTGTGGTCTCACTAGCATTACTAAAGCATAACATCTTGGGTGTTTAATTCCTCTTGTCATTAGAAGCATGCATTCATTGAATCCCCAAAGTGTGGGAACAAGCCATTGACCCATTAAGTCCACACTGACCCTCAAACCCATTCCCCTACATTTTACCTGACTAATGCACTTATCTTGCACATCACTGGGTAGTTTAGCATGACAATTCACCCAACTTTAACATCTAGGTGAAACCCACACAGACAGGGAGAACTTGCCTCAGCACCAGTGACTGGAGTTTGCAACAGTGCCAGCCACTGAGCCAGCTCCATTCCTCAGACTTACTGAGTGGCTTCCAACTTTGACTTTTGCATAACACCTAGCCATCTCTACATATTGGCATTCTAAAGAGTCTCCTTTTGCAGATTTTGCCTGCCAGATAGAACCACTCCACTCCATTTGCTAAGTCTTTGGCAACTTCCCTACATCCTTAAGAAACTTGCCTATGTTAAGTCTCACTTGCAAATTTAGCTACCTTTGCTCCCTCGACTATTGACACAGGAACAAAAATCCAACATGAATAACCAAACATGAAATTTTAATTCAAAAAATTACAGGTAATGCTTCAGCCAGTCACTTACAATTTCCCATTGTTGCAGTTAATCTGCAACAAATTAGTGATGGAGACAACCACATTCACAGATCAGAGAGGTATAAACTAGTTTCCCTCAAATGGTCCTTAAATTTCCATTTCATTTGAGGTAGATACACACCAATATTTGATTGTGGTGCCAGTAAAAAAAAGCCAAAAAGACAAAAACAATTGCAAATTGAACAAAATTGCTTGGTTTGGATGGCCAGAGATGAGCATGCCTACAATATTTCACTTCCTATAATATTTGGTTGAATAATAGCATTTTTTGCTCACTTGAAGTTTCCAATCTAGCACTTATAAAATGGTTAAAAACGTCACTGCTTCAGAAACAATTTATTTGAAAGGAATTCAAGTCAATACAGTGATATGACATTACTGTGACAGACATGTTAGACAAATCTATCCCAGATGAAGACATTCAACATTGAGTCGAGACTACTGTACCACAGTAACTTACAAACAGCAGAAATGCTTTGGCAGGTGCACTATTGCCTTCTTAACTGGAGAAGCTAAAACACCCAATAAAGCCCTCAACTGGTCAACGGTGCAATCATAATTCCCCTGGAGAGCAAGCAAGTAGTGACAAGAGTTCAAGTTCCAAATCAGGAATGCAGCATTGTAGACTGATTGAAAAGGAAGCTTTATCACAAGTGGCTGCATTTTCAGAATTAAGATGGGAATGATTTAACATTGGATGTGCAGACAAAAAAAGGCTGCTTTTTCCCCTAAATTAGATTCTCAAAAATAATGAGCCAGATTGCAGTTCAACTAAAATTTTATTAGAAGTGATGCATCTATGAACACATTGTTTCTCTGCCAATTGTGTCAGCTCATTACAGGTATGTGGGGGTGAGGTGTCAGACTACATTGCACCTTCTCAGCACCCAGAAAAAGGAGCTAACAGTAATCTGAAGACAATTCCTCTGAAAATGGCCAAATTCCATAGTGCTACACCAAGAAAAAAAGTTTAACAGATTTCAAACTTGATTACTGGGATAAAAGGATTTTGTGGCACAAAACAGGATTGAGTAGGGTTAGACAAAACATTTACAGGCATGCAAAAAACCAAGCTCAGTGCAGTCAGTCCAAGTCATAAAAGTTTCCTATATTTGATATTAACATCTATTTCATAGAGGCGTTACCCTCAAGACTTGGTCACCTTACCTTGGAATACAAAGTGTGTTTAACCAAGTTCTATACATTACCTGTCAATAGGCTATCATTCTTTTCACGAGGAGGAGAACAGTACTGTTGCTGATGCAGCATGTGATTGCCATTTGCATCAGTAGTAGAATTGGTCAGCTTCTGTACATTAGTCACACCCCCATCAAGGTGGTCTATTGGATATCTTGCAACAGGTTCCTCAACACCACAGGACTTGGGTTGATCAGACTCCAAATCCATTTCTGCCAGGTCACCCTCTTTGAGGGGCAAGAAAGTCACTTTGGGAACAGCATCTCCCACATCCTGAGGAAGACTGTTCTGAAGAGAAAGACTTACTTCAGAGCCACAAGCTTGATGTGGCATTACAACAGAAAGGTCTCCTTTTTGGCCACACTGAAAGTCCTCTGAAGATCCAGCAGCCAACTGCATGCAGTTTTGTGAAGGAAGGGGACAAGGAGCCTCAGCTGTTGCAAGTTCTTCCCACTCGTCCACAGCGTGAAGAGTCAAGTGTTTGATATGGGCCGATGCAGCAGCATGGCACAGCAGTTCTGAATTAGAGTCCGTTTTGGGTTTGTCCTCAAATACTGGGTTGTCAATTCCTTCCAATCCACATTGGCCAGACTCTACCACTCTTTCATGGTCAGCCTCTAAGTGGTCTTCATCCTCTGAAGACACCATGGGCTCTGTTGAGCGATCACCATGTAGATCATCTGCCGCAAGTGTATCTGGCTCTTCATCAACCCTTTCCAAGTGAATCCCTAAATCCTG
Organism: Chiloscyllium punctatum; assembly: GCF_047496795.1. Lineage (NCBI taxonomy): Eukaryota > Metazoa > Chordata > Chondrichthyes > Orectolobiformes > Hemiscylliidae > Chiloscyllium > Chiloscyllium punctatum. Next base: position 59,107,514 of record NC_092784.1, read on the forward strand.
ATCCAGATCAACTAGGCTCAGTGCAGTCAGAGGAATACAAAGGTCCCCTCCAGATTCTAGTTTCTCAGACTTGGATTCTACTCCTGAGCTGCTCTCATAGTCCTTCAGCTCTTCAGGAGTGCTGGTAGTACTACTACTTTTTCCTGCCAGGTCAGGGCCACTCAGTGTACTCGACTTGGAAACACCCTGGTCATCATGAGAGTCTTCAGATGAGATTCCTGGTTTCTGCTCTAATAGCAGGACAGAGCCATCCATCTTGCAGGATGTTGGTCTTGTCTCCAGGAGGTTTGGAGATTCAGAGACAAGGTTTTGGTCATCTTCACTTTGAAGTGAGTCAGGGCAAAACTCAGATTCTTCAGTGTCAGCCTCTTCAGAATATTCATACAGGGCAGGCTTCACTTTCTCTACATCAAATGGATTACTGTCCATCTCAGGGGAATGGTCATGGAGACAGCATTCCACAGGCAGCCCTGTGAGTGCTCTCAGATCCTGCAGCATTGGCACAGAGACAACATGGTCATTGATTGCAGATCCATCTTCCATTGGTGAACCATCCTCAACAGAACTGAGTGGCATCCCCTTCCCTGAAGAGGCCAAACTAGATTCAGGAAGTAGATTTTGTGCCTTCAAGGTGTTCAAATCAGTTTTGCCATCAAAATGATTGGTTTCACCATCATTAAACTGTTCAGCTTCTGTTCTGCTGAAGTCCACAGCACCAAGGTTTTGCACTTCATTTTTTGGATGGAAGTTTGAAACCGGTTCCATCGTTTGGTCAAGACTCAGACTGCTCTCGTTTTCTTGATCCAAGTCAAGGGTGTGTTGCGTTGACTCTTCCTGGTCACTTTTAGCAGCAGTGTTCTCTCCCAAAGATTTGGCCTCTACCTTTGCATCCTCCAGCTTCCCCTCTTTGGTTGGAATCAAGGTTTTCATTTCAGTGTTGCAGAGGAAAGGGGTGGACTGTACTCCAGGGGGAGATGCGAATTCCTCATTCTCTTGGTCCCTCGGAGGATTCACCACCACATCTTCACTGGGGAACACTACATTAGTTTCATTTGTTACCACACGCTCTACTTCAGCTGACTTTGAAGTAGTTCCTCCTTGCCCTGCAGCCCTCCTTCCCTTAACATGGTTTTCAGAAAGTGGTTGCCTGGCAGAGACTGGCAGAGTCTTGTTTGGCACAGATTGCTTCTCAACATTTCTCTTCAAAGCTTTAGTTGACAGTTTGGGAACACTTGGCCCAGATGTGGAGTTACCTGGCAGTGGTCTTGCTGTGGATTTGGTCGACACTTTAGCTATTGGACCTTGGAGTCTTGCATGTAAATTCTTCCCCTCCACCTCTGAAGGTTTTGCTGGTGTCGGTTTTGTTGACCTCACTGAGTGGGTGACCTTTTTGAGTTCAGAACTAGAAGGAGTTACTGCCAGTGAAGTGCCAGACTTCACATCTGGAAAAGAAAATAACAGTGAGTGAAGGGGAAAGGTTACAGCTCCTTCCATAATTATCCAGTAGTCATAGTCTTACAGCAGAGACAGGCCCATTGGCCCATGCCAAATCATAAATCAGTCCATGCTAACCCATTTCCCTGGACTTGACCCACATCCTTTTCTATGTACAGTATTTGTCCCAATGCCTTTTTGTTAGTGTACCCACCTCCAATCATTTCTATTGGCAGCTCATTCTATATGCTTAGCATGCTCAAAGTTACCCCTCAGGTTCCCTTTTATTCCTATCCCACTAGCCTTAAACTGAGGCCCTCTGGTCCTTGATTCCACAACCCTGGGAAAAAGACCGAGTGCACCCACCCTATCCCTACCTCATTGATCTTATGCATCTCTATAAAGTCCCCCCTCAGTCTCCTACACACCAAAAGAAAAGTGTCCACGCTTGTCCAGCCTCTCCCTATAACCCAGGGCATCGAGTCCAGGCAATTACTGGTCAAGTTCCTGCACTGTTTTCAGTTTAACATCCTTCCTACAACAAGGTGACTAAAAACTGAACAATACTCCAAGCATGGCCTCACCAATATCCTGTATAACTGCAACACAACTTCTATACTTAATGCCCTTACTAATGGCCAGTGTGCCATAAGCCTTCTTCCTGTCTACCTAGGATTCCACTTTGAGAACAGTGAACCTGAACTCCTTAAGGCTCTTTCACCATAATTGGTTTGACTTTCCAAAATACAAGACCTCAAAAACTTATTGATATTAAACTGCATTTGCCATTTCTCAGCTCACTTCCCCACCTGATCACTTTCCTCAGTGTCAAACGTACTGATCATGCCTTGTATACTCCAAATCATTGATTAAAGATACCAAACAATAATGGGCCCAACACTAACCCAAAGGCTCTCCATTACTCAGGCCTCCAGTCCAACAAGCATCCTTCCACTATTACCCTCTGTTTCCTACCATCATGCCATTTGCCAGCTTGTCCTGGATTCCAGAGCAATACAGTCAGCAGTTAAAGTATCCTGGATTTCCACAACCCTTTCTATGAAATGCTTGTACAAGCAAGCAGACTGAACAGCCCTGTTCTAACATGGAGATTCTCTCATTCAGCAAGTGTCATCAATAACATGTGGTTATTTGTTCACCAAGACCATGCTAGGTCCTTTGGAATAATCCAGTCAATTCCCTGACAAAAAAAGGTAAGAATGCCATATACCACTTGACCACCCTATTAATTCTCTGGCCAATTTCAGGGAGCTATGGTTAAACCCAAAGACCCTTCTGTATCTCAATGCTGTTCAGTCCTGCCATTTAAAAAAAAATGAATACCTGACCATTTAATCTCCCATTTCTCCACCCATATCCACAACTGCTATGTATCCTGCTGTATCCTTTGTCAAGCTTCCACACTACCCACAACTCCACTGATCTTTTCTATCTTCTGCAAAAGATGGTATCCCGCCCAGCTACTTTATCCAAATTTGATAAAAAAATAAAACGGTCACAGACCTCCATCCTTAAAGAAAACACCCATCACTACCATCAAGCAAGCCAATTCCACCTAGCCAAATACTGGATCCCATGCATCTTAACTCTTTTGGATGAACCTACCATGAGGGACTTGTTGAAAGCCTTACTAAAATCATGTTGACAGTATCCACTGCTCCACCTTCAATTAAAAAAATCCATTCAAGTTAGTAAGATATGACCTTCTGGCACAACACCAAGCTGGCTGTTTCTAATTAGACCAGGCTTTTCCTAGTGTACAAATCCTATCCCCAGGGATTCTTTCCAATAGCTTCCCAGCTACTGATAAGACTGTCTACAGTTTGCTAGATTTTCCCTACTTCCCTTGAAGAGCAGAACAAGAGTAACTACTTGAAAAGTACTCTAGGATCTCTCCAGTGGTTAGCAAGAATACAAAAGGCCCAACAACCTCCTCTTTCCTCACCACATACTGAATCAAAGTGTTTTGCTTCAAATCTGATAGCTTGACCAAATTGCAACTGTAACAAAATGCCAGGCACTTGCTTTCAAAGCAAACAAACATTAGGTCTAGATGATCATTGTAATGTATGGAGGGGTTCTGGTCCTGTTCAAATTTCCCAGAAAACAGTGGGACACAAAGCCTACATTCAGGATTAAGGGTCCTAGTCCAGTTGAGCTTGTATCCCAAAATTGGTCCCAATACCCTAAGGATTAGAGTTAGTCCTTCTCCAAATGGCTCAACACATTGACCTTAACTGGCACTGCATTTAACTAGCACTTGATAAACAGAAACATGCTACACCTCAAATACTTCACTGTTTCAGATTATCTGAGGAATCAGTAGGGGGCATGAGTGAGAAGGCTCCTTGCAAGTTTACTGTAAATGGAGTACAGCAATGTATATCTCCTGCATTACTATTTATTTTCCACTGAAACTGGGGGCCTCTGGATCAACTAATTTGATCTGATAACTGGCACCTAATGGGGTGAAGTCTAACAAAAATCTTTGCTGTACTTAGTGCCATACAAAAGCCCAAGACCACTCAGTCTCATATTCCAGAAACTGGCAGCCTGTTCTACACAACTGAACTCATTTAATCCCAGCACAGTATCACTCAGAACAATCTCAGCTGCATCCCATCCAAGTCTGTACACAACTGCACCAATCACTGCAACCAACAAGGGGAAAATTGGAGAAATTGAAGATCTTCAGGAAAAACTTCTAGTCTCTGATAATCCCAACATTTTGATATATGCAAATGAGTGGTCTATGTGTACCTGGGCATTGCAAGGTACAGTGAAACCTTCAATGGTGGCTTCAAGAAAAAAAACCATGCAGCATTTGCCAGTGTCAGAGAAAAAGGATGGTTTGAGACATGGAGAAACTGTTCACCTTCCAAGGGGAAAAAAAAATCAAATGGACTGAGGTAGAGTCTGATCAAATAAACTTTAAGGTGCCAAAGTTGCACAAACCATTCCCATGCAGTTTGCCACTGCAGTTTTGTAGTTCAAAGATTAACTGAGCCCACAAACACCAAGAAAGTTTGGCTGCATTACTGAAGCTAAAGTCTTAATTTGTAAGCTGCGAGTTCTTGCCCTTCCCCACCTTTGTTTGAAGCAGTGATGGATTTTCCTGGTTGAGTTTTTGTTGGCAGGACACGTGGTGGCACAGGATGGGGTCCGTCATGAGGAACCTGAAACAGTGGCCTCCTCCTCAGTACTCCTGCACTGGCAGATCCTGGTGGTCTCCTCTGTGCTCCTGCACTCTGGGTCAAGTGGCTTGGAGTAGCAGCATCTGGTCTTTTCAAAGAAAACAAAAGTGGAAATTGCCAAAGGACAGTTATAAATCCCATGTACAGCCTTCAACCAGACTTGGTGGAAAGGAAGGTAGGCTGCAAAATGTTTTATTGTAGTGAAACAGACAGTACCTATTGTAGGTTTAGGTACTGTGGTTATGAATGCAAGAGATAGTGACAGCTACTCAAGTTAATGGCCAGTGATACCGATCCCACCATTGTTCCTGAGCAAGTGGCATTTACCTTTATCTGTGGGATGTTAGGCAAATTTAAGGCAGGAATGAATCCTTGGTCAGTTGGGGGAAAAAAAAATAGAGTTACAAGGAAAGGCCAGGAAAGCAGATTGAAGAGCATCAGATTAGCCATGACCTATTGAATGGTGCAGACTTGGTCAAATAGCCTGCTCCTATGATCTAACAGAGTTAGAGTGTTGGGGGAAGGGTGGAAGCAAAGCACAATCAAAGTCATCTGACTCTTGTACACACCTTCAGGCTGCTGGGTAGTTCTGTGCTGCCATTTCTCAGCATGCCAGCAGATGGTGCTCAGGAACTGCTGTAGCTGTTACCCAGTGACAGTGACAAACCAGAAATACAGACTCCAGACCCACATTGGATCCTAAATACACAGTAGCAGTGTGCAACATACATGGCTGGCATTTCACACAGCTGAGAGTTTTAGTAATAAAAACAAAATATTGCAGATGCTGGAAGTGAAGTGCAAATAGTCAGACATCCAAGTAACCCCAATGGTGAAACTGGGCAGCATTAAAAGTGGTAAAAAAAATTGTTGCTGGAAAAGCACAGCAGGTCAGGCAGCATTTGAGGAATAAGGACTCTGGCCTGAAACAGATTCTCCTGCTCCTTGGACGTGGTCTGACCTGCTGCGCTTTTCCAGCACCACACATTCTACTGATCTCCAGACCTTATGGTCTCCTGGCATTATAAAATGGTGTTGAGCACAGCTAAAACAGAATGTTAATGATCAGGTGAATGGGCAAAGCTGTAGCAGATGGACCTTAGACAAGTGTTAGATTATCAATTTTAGACAGAGGATAGGCCATGAGTTTGTTTTTAAAAAGACAGTTAAATACAGAGATTCCAATAAAATTAAGGTTCAGGTCCTTAGATCTGTAAGAGATGGCTTTGTTCATTTAATTGTGGAATCTCAGTGTTGCTGACTAGCCCAGCATCTATTGTCCATCCCCAATTGCCCCTTGAGATGTGGTGAGCTGCCTTCTTGAAGCACTTTGTGCTGACAGTAGACCCACAATGCCCTTGGATGTTCTAGGATTGACCCAGCAACACTAAAGGAATGGTGATACGTTTCCAAGTCAGGATGGTGAGTGGCTTAGAGGGGAACCTGCAGTTGGCAGCATTCCAAAGCTACTGCCCTTGTTTGTCTAGATGGAAGTGGTCATGGTTTTGGAAGGTGCTGAGGATCTTTGAATTTCTGCAGTGCATCTTGTATATAGTACACACTTCTGTTAGAGGTTCACTGGAGGAGGAGTGGATGCTAATCAAGTAAGTGACCTCCATCCAGGCAAGTGCAGAGTGTTCCATCACACTGACATGTCTGGGGAGTTGTTCATTGCAGGATTTCTAAACACTGACCTACTTTTGTAGCCTCTTCATAACAGGTTCAATTGAATCTCTGGTCAATAGCAACTCCCAAGGATGTTGATAGTGGGGGGGGGGGGGTGAGGGTGTGGTTAATGATGGGAATACCATTGAATGTCAAGGGACAGTGGTTAGATTGTCTAGCATTCATGGTATAAAAAGGTGTTACTTGCCAGTCCAATCTGATGATCTAGATCCTTTTGAATTTGAAAATGGACTACTTCAGTTAAAAAAAGAAGAGTGTTGCAAATGGAGCTGGACATTGAAGTCAGCAAACACACCCCCTACCTCTGACCTGATGGAGTGATAGAGAAGGCCATTGATGAAGTAGTTGAAAGTAGATGGGCCAAGGACACAATCCTGAGGAAGACCTGCAAAGGTGTCCTGGAACAGCGATGACTGACCTCCAACCACCATCTTATTGTGACTCCAACCACAAGAGAGTTTGCCTCCAAAACCAATTTCAGTTTCACTAGGGCTCCTTGATGCCACCTGTTCAAAGGTGGTCTTGATCAAGTACGGTCACCCACCTCAAGTTCAGCTCTTTTGTACAAGTCTGTAATGGAGTGGCCCTGGGAGGAGACAGAGATTTGCAGATCTGGAGACCAGTTGAGTGTGTTGCTGGAAAAGCACAGATCAGACAGCATCCGAGAAGTAGAAAAACACTTTCAGGCTAGAGCCCTTCATCAAGGGAACCGGGAGCCCTGGTAGGACCCAAGTAGGGTTAATGGAATGCTGGCCTATCTGAAGGCCTAGAGGATAGGAATGCAGATGTTATGCTGCAGGTCAGTCAAAAACCCTAAACAGGGTATACCTTGGAGTACTGAGCAGAGTTCTGTCACAACGTAGGTGGATGGGTTGGTCTTGGATGGTATTCAAAAGGTTTACAAGAGTGATACCTGGACTTAATATATTCATGGTGAAGAGATATTGGACAAGTGAGGCCTTTATTTCCTAGAATTTAAGATGTTAGGAGTGATCCAATGGATGATTGTAATATTTACAGGGAAATCTAGTAAGGACCATTCCCACTAGAGGCAGATTGTAAACCAGGGTCACGGCATGGTGGCACAGTGGTTAGCACTGCTGCCTCACAGCACCAGAGACCCGGGTTCAATTCCCACCTCAGACGACTGTGTGGAGTTTGCACATTCTCCCCGTGTCTGCGTGGGTTTCCTCCGGGTGCTCCAGTTTCCTCCCACAGTCCAAAGATGTGCAGGTTAGGTGAATTGGCTATGCTAAATTACCTGTAGTGTTAGGTAAGGGGTAAATGTAGGGGTATGGGTGGGTTGCGTTTCAGCAGGGCGGTGTGGACTTGTTGGGCTGAAGGGCCTGTTTCCACACTAAGTAATCTAAATCTAAAAAAAATTCAGAAAATGTTAGAAAGCACTTTGACAAAGCAGGGGCATGCTCCGCAGATCTGGACAATATGTCTAGAGAAAAAAAAAGTTAACATTCAAAGAAAGTTATTGCATTGAAACATGACCTCAATACTGGAGAAACAGTCAGCATTTTGTCCAAATTTTAAAGAGTGGTCAGTTCCTCCTGGATTTAGATATGTTACTGATGTAAAACTAAATTCCTCAGATATTAAGAGGCATTATCTGACAGTATGAAAGAGGGAATTGGTGAAAGGAAGTTTGAATGGGGAGAGATGGTTGGAGCCAGTGATCTACACAAAAACAGCATCAGTAAAAAAAGAAAACCCAGATCAGGGACTGGGCAAGCTGTCCAACTCCTGAACTTTTTTGGTCATCCTAATCTCAGATTATGATCCGAGTTTGCTTTGCTGTTTAACTTCTCTCCTACCCCAAATACAGGGGCACTTTGATCTTCCAGGATCACATGAGAATTCCAAGGCCAAAAGCAAGAAATTCCTCTTCCTCAAAAATTGGAGAGTCAGTGCTCGAAGGTGGAGAGCTGACACAAACAAGTCATACAGCACAAACAGACCCTTTGGTCCAACCAGTCCATGCTGACCATAATCCCAAATAGTCTTGCCTGCTCCTGGCCCATATCCCTATTCATATATCCAAGGTGTTTATTAACTTGTTTAACTTTACCCACATCCACCACTTCATGGAGTATTTCAACCTGATGGTCATTTCTACTGAAAAGATGAAGTGAGCCAGAGCCTAGAAAGTGAAGGGTAAAAACAACTGGCATTAAGACCACTGAACCATCAACACCCAGACAGCCATGGCCCATCTCCCATTGAGAGAGAAATGAGCACACAAAGCATTGACCTGGTTATGGAACACCAGAATACTGAACTACTGACTGATTAAAATCCATAACAAATAAGATCAGAAAAGTGGTGGATTTATCTACAATGCCCAACACTGACTAAAACAAGAGTTCAAAAAGAGTAAACTATGACCATTGGGCCATCAAGATGTTAAGGAGGAGGTTGCCATTTGCTTGCTCAGCCTTTTGAGACAAACCATTGCATGGTCTGACCTCAACCCCACTTCCCAGGGAGAGCACTCCAGTCCAATTCTGGAGGTCTGTTAAGTGGCTAATACAGGCCACCTCAAATGAAAGGTCTTGTGACATGATGCTAGTTGGTCAGAGGAAATTGCAACTTGAACTATGAGCAGTGGAAGGTTTAAACCTTTCACCCTAACTGTGACTCAAGGATTTATAGGTCTCACGTTCCATCTTTCAGGAAAAATCAGTTGAAGCAGGACTTGATGGAAGCATGCACTTTGGTCGTCAATGGGGGAGCCTAACCCTAGCATGGGACCTGGGAGTTGTAGATGTTGAGATACAAACAGCTGTTGTTGGTTCCTTCCAACAGCTCAAATGTCCCTCATCACCTAAACCAGGATATTAGTAACAAACAGTTGACATTTAGACAAAGATGCCATTGGAAGTAAAACCCACAAGATTCTACATGGAGTCAATTCCACTTCTGCTGAATTGGCATATTAGGGATGAACAGGCCCCAGTTCCCAACTGGTAAAGCCCTATCAGTGGTTGAACAATCCACAGAAAACTAGCAGGGTGGCAGCAGAATAAGAATATGACAGTTGGACATCACTATCCCCTTTAAGGCTGATGTTAGCTTTGATACAAAAACCCCCGAATTTATTCTAGCTGTCATTATCCAAGTGATTGGAAATCAGAGCACCAAAGTGAAGTAAATTGAAGTGACAATGATAGGATGGTGTCCCAGGCATGGCCACATAGTTACCTGGCTGGTTTGCTTGGAGGTGGTCTCTCTGGTCCTGCAGTAGGTACCTTGGCAGGAACTGGCTTCTTGGAAACTGCAGGGAGAATTAATAGTGGCACATCAACCGATTCACTCAGAACAATGTCTCCATTGGTTAGAACTGATGCGGTTCAAAATGCTGCACACCCTCAATGGGTGAGGCCAGTGGTGTTGGTGTTAGAGACCATTACTGGTCAAGAACTTAGTGGGCAGGAATTTTAACATGACATTTAGTAAACTTGCAGGTAGTAACTCTAGTAACAAGACAACAGAATTAGGGATTTGTTTGTTTAGGTTAAGTAGATGAGGTCTAAACAAAAGATGGTGAGGGGTATTGACAATGTCACTAGTTATTGATAAACCCATGTCCCTGGAGCATTAGCCTGGATCCAAGTCCCACCATGGTAACTGATGGTTTTATACTGAATTCCACATTTAGTTTGCCATGGTCACCACAGTATTCAGCAGTCATGGAAACTCCATTGGTTCATATGGGGTTTTTGGAAAGGAAATCTGCCATTTTTCACCTGGTCTGGCCTACCTTAGTTCTAGACCCACAGCAATGTGGTTAACCCACCTAGAACAAGACACTTCAAGAACAGTTTGGAATGGACAATAGAGTCCTGAGGAGTTCAGTCACAACGGTTGATGGAGCTACACAGGACAAGGGTGTTCAACAAGATCAAGTAGTTCCAGCTTTTGGAATGGGCATTGGGGATGGAGGTGGTCAAGGACACCAGTCTCCAGTTCCCTTCACAATACAGCACACCCCATTGGGAGGGGGAAATCTATTGTGTTATGATCTTTAATACCCTAGCAATCACCAGGGTACCGAAGTTCTGGAACCTCAACACCAGAGCAGTCTCAAAATGAGGTTATTCCCTAAACAAATACTCAAGAGTACCCACTTCAGCTCACCATCTACCCCTCTCCACACACCCCCCCCCCCACCTCACCATCTACCCCCCCCCCCCACCTCACCATCTACCCCCCCCCCACCTCACCATCTACCACCCCCCCCCCACCTCACCATCTACCCCTCTCCACACACCCCCCCCCCCCCCCCCCCACCTCCAAACCCTGTCCAGGATGGAATATCTTGGCTCCAGTACCCATCTGATCCAGATTGGCCATCCAACCCTGAACTAACCTTGCCCTCCATTTGACCTTCACACTAGAGAGAAAAAAAATCAAGGAGTGATACCTGTTTTAAAAAACTGTTCAGATGTGTCTGAATTTAATGCCTGGGACTTGTATGCATTAAACGTGGCTACAGCAATCACTTCAGTACAGTGATCAGAGGCTGAGCCCAGGTTAAGAAGCCATCAACCTTTACCCCTTTAATTCCACACCATGTAACCTTAAAAAGTTACCCCAGCTTAAAGTGAGAAACTCAGTCACTGGAATATCCAGCTGTGCACTTGTGGTACTCTTGAGCCAGGAGAAAGTGAGGACCGCGGATGCTGGAGTACCAGAGTTGAAAAGATTTGGTGCTGGGAACACAGCAGGCCAGGCAGCATCAGAGCAGCAGGAGAATCAACATTTCAGGCATAAGCCCTTCTTCAGGAATGAGGCTGCGTGCCAGGTGGGCTGAGATAAAAAGTGGAAGGTGGTGAGGATGAGGGGGTGGGGGTAGAGAAGTCAGGAAGAAGATTGCAGGTCAAGAGGGTGGTGCTGAGTCGGAGGGTTGGGACTGAGATAAGGTGGGGGGGGTGGGGAAATGAGGAAGCTGGAGAAATCTGCATTCATCCCGTGTGGTTGGAGGGTTCCTAGGCGGAAGATGAGTCACTCTTCCTCCAGGCGTCATGTGGCTAAGGTCTGGTGATGGAGGAGTCCAAGGACCTGCATGTCCTTGGTGGAGTGGGAGGGAGAGTTGAAGTGTTGAGCCATGGGGCGGTTGGGTTGGTTGGTGCGGGTGTCCCAGAGGTGTTCTCTGAAACGTTCCGCAAGTAGGTGGCCTGTCTCCCCAATGAAAAGGGGACCACATCAGGTGCAATGGATACAGTAAATTTGTGTTGAGGTGCAGGTGAATTTGCAACAGATATGAAAAGGATCTATTGGGGCCTTTGAGGGAGGTGAGGGGGGAGGTGTGGGCGCAAGTTCTGCACTTCTTGCGGTTGCAGGAGAAAGTGCCAGGAATGGAGGTTGGGTTGGTGGGCGGTGCGAACCTGAAGAGGGAGTCGCAGAGGGAGTGGTTGCTCCGAAACACTGATATAGGGGTGGGGAGGGAAATATATCCCAGGTGGTGGGGGTCTGTCTGGAGGTGGCGGAAATGACAGAGGATGATGATGACGTATCTGGAGGTTGGTGGGGTGGAAGGTGAGGACCAGTGGGCTGTGTCCTGGTGGCGATTGGAGGGGTGGGGTTCAAGGGCAGAGGTGCGGGAAGTGGAGGAGATGCAGTGGAGAGTGTCTACTATGGAGGGGAAATTGCAGTCTTTGAAGGAGGCCATTTGGGTTGTTTAGTGGAATTGGTCCTCCTGGGAGGAGATGTGGTAGAGGTGAAAGAATTGGGAATATGGGATGGTGTTTTTACAGGGGGCAGGGTGGGAGGAAGTGTACTCTTGAGCCAAGCAGACAGTTCAAATCCCACTGGCTCCAGTTGGATAGGTCATATTTCTAAACAGAAAGAGATATATCTAGGCTGTGGTCACCAGGAATCCCCACCAAACCAAGCACTGCTTAATAATGACAGCACTGCTGTACAATTATTCCTCTACTCCAGAGCTGGAAGTCTCAACGTCCAAAGTGGAGCAATGAAATTCAACTCCTTTTGAAGTAGGAGTCATGAGGCAATTGAATTGCCTATGCTTTCATCACCTGCAGAACCTATTGTAACTTTTCTGCGATGCCAGAAGGAGAGATTCTTGCAACCAGTGGTGGTCCTCAGTGATCCAGCAATAACCTGGATGAAGTCATGTTCCTAGAATGAACAGCACACTGGAGGGAAAGCCATCAGATTAGGAATCCTCAACTCCCAGAAGCAAGCATTTGGCCAGTTGTTTCTGACAACGTGCATTCTTAACATAATTGCATAAGTTCACCAAGACAGCACCTTTTAAATCCACAGCCACTTGTACAAGGTCAGTAGGTTGACAGGAACCTCCCTTGTCCAAGCTCCCCTTCAAGCCCCTCAGCATCCAGCTCCGAAATCTCACTATTCCAGGGTCAGAATCCAGGAATTCCTTCACCAGCATTGTAGCTCCAATTACATCCTGCAGACTCAAGGCAGGGAACCCTAACCTTCCAAATGGGGTCGAACTCAAAGCTGACCCAGTGACACCCACATCTGTGGATAATTGTCAGGGGGCTTATGGGAACAGGAGGTTGTGACAAAAATGTGACAATGACGTAAGCAAGTGAAATGACATGTTAATCTAAAGTGCTTGGGTGGGGATTAGAGTATACTTTAAGCAAGGGCACATTCAGCTTGCAAGCACAGGGGAGGTGGGGGTGGTGCAGTTTGCAAGGGAAAGATAAACTGAAGCACTCCTAGTTAGACTAGGAAGAAACCTTTGCACAATGCTGCCAAGCCAGTCAACATGTTGATCCTTGTGTAAGGTGTCAGAATCACAGCAAGCACTGACACCTCTTGCTGATCTGTGGTGTACTAGTATCCAATAACAGTGCCTGCTGCACAGCTGAAAGGCATATGGTGTCCAAATCTATCCCTACTCCCACCTCAAGTCTTCACCAGCAAGTGAGGCTGCCACTTGCTAACTTGATTCAGATCCAAGTGCATAACAAGGATTCTAAATCCGTTCTGTAGTCTTTGCAGATGAAAGATTGGAATTTGGACATCTCAGCTTCTCTACAGGAAATGAAGCAGCATTTCCTAGTTATGCAAGTAATTGTTTATGCCCACATTTGGAGGCACCAACTCTGACAACTCAGACCCTTGTTATACCCCAGATGGTGCTCTTTCCCACTGCACCCTGACAGCAGCTGCCTCAAGCTTTAGCGCCTCAGTATATGGTCCTGGACCTTAGGATGTACCAGCCATTTAACCAAAGCCAACTGAAGCAACTAGTCATTTTGTAGACCTCAAATTCTGAGGTATGAGTGTTAAAGACAAATCCAAGCCAAACTTGGTTTCTGCAGGGTTACTGCAAGCCATTTGATGCCATGTTTTATCCCCTCTACATTACATTTGTAAAGGAAAAGGATATTCCCAAACAGGTACTGAAACGCAGTGGGGTCCTGTTGATAATAACATGCAAAAGGATGAAGAGTTGAAAACCCAGTGATCCCAAAGACTGAGTGCGTATAAAATATGAACACCACCTTTCAGACAGGCCATTAGGATACCCACTGGTGACTGAAACTGTAGGGTTCAGTCAGCAACGGTTGACCAGCACAGGGTGGGGGGGGGAAAAAAAAAAGTTCAGTTTTAGCAAACAATCACAATCCAAAAACCTCAAGTGATTTCCCTCCTCAGATGCTGCCAGACCGGAGCTTTTCCAGCAATGTTTTTGGATGCTGCAAATCAGAAGCAGTGTTGTTATCATATTGCCTTTTGACAACTCAGGGATCAGTAGTTGAAGAGTTTAAAAGATAACATTTAAGATGAGTTTAAGAGATGAGCCAACTGCAGGGCCAAGCCCAGGGAAGTCCACCAGGAATCTCAAATCCTTTCTGTAACTGGCTCCAAGGAATTACTCAATTCTTTCCACAAGAGCTTGGAATTCAACCACAAGTTGAACATATCTCCCACACCTTTCTGTGGGATCTCCCTTAAAATGGATCACATTGATGTGCCACCTAAAAGTAAACATAACAGATATTTCAACCTATACCATAATGGATTTAAAAAGCGGTTTGCAATGTGGTCAGTAAGTTGGAGAGACTCATCAAGGCAGAAATTATTAGATGCTCAGGTTTTATTCCATCACTTTGATATGTTAAATCTGATAATCCACAGCCCAAACTAAGTTAAATTCAAAAAAAAAAAGTCTTCAGAATTAGAAGATCAGGTCTCTACTTAACTCTCGTCAAGAACTTTGAAGATTGTACTCCTGTCCTGGTACTGTGGGTGAGAGAAACAAGGAGGATTCAAATACAAATAGTATCTCCCTCACCCCTGCCCCATTCTGTACATCTCATGTCCACGAGATAAATGGGTCACCTTGACAAAATATTCGAGCACTTCCACTACCTGAAGGAGGCATTCCAAACATTGGGGGGGGGGGGGGGGGGGGGGGGGGGGTGGTGCAGGGTGGGAGAGGTGAGGCTCCCTGGGGGAGCTGTGGATTTTTAATAACTGGTCTTGGGTGGGTGGTGGGGAAAAAAAAAAGAAACATTCTCTCCACATCTACCTTGTGAAAACCACTCAGGAATGCTGCTATTTTAAATCAAGTTGCCTCACTGAACTCCAACAGTTACTATCATAAAGAGAGAGTTAGAAGCAGCTAGGCCATTCAGTCCATTGAACAGCAGACCAGACTCACCTCAAATCATGGCTGGTAAGTTTCTTGACCCTGATCCTCGTGTGTGTAACCTTGTCTCAAGCCTGCCCCATTCCTGGAGCAGTGTGGTAGATTAAAACCTTGGTTTCAAACCACCATGCTCAGTTTAAATAAGGAAATTGGACTGGAGGGGTGAGGGAGAATCGACTGGAAAGGAAGTTAGCAGAAGAGAGTGAGGAACAGTGGCATCCATTTATGAAATTAATTCATGGTCCAATAGTTTTGATCATTGCTAATAAGGGAAACAAACTATGTTGTCTTTATTAGATACATCTGGGTCTGGGGGTCCACCTCCCTACTTGGACTCTGGGGTCTTTGTGTCATTGGAACATGACTTGCAAAAAAAAAAAAACAACAAACAAACCTTCCAAGTTGGACAGAGAAGGCCACTGCCTGGGAAACAAAGTGATTCTGCAAAGCCATGTCCTGAGGGCCAGGCCAGGCTACAAGGATCAGACCCAGCAATCAGGGTACTGCTTTTCATTCTACCCAGCCAGGGCCTAACGTTTCCCTGTAGAGAAGCAGGGAGTGGGTTCGATTTAACCAAAAGATAGTAGCAAAAAAAAAAACACTGGAAGTCACTGCAGGATGCCAGAAGACAGCCAGTGCACAAGTTGTACAGAAAGCCTCATTTAAAAAAAAAAGTGGGAGAAGTAGCAGAGTTAGAGAAAGCAAATAAACAGCTTCCCTTCGAGTAGCTGGCCACCAGGTGGAATCGGTTTAACACACTTCAGGGAGAAAGACAAAAACAAAAAAAATTGCCCGGGTCGACAAGTCAGGCAAAAAAGAGATTAAGTTATATAGTTCACCATTGGACTCAAAGTTCAATTTGAAGCACTGTGTAGGATGTGGGCACTATTGCCAAAGCCAGCATTTTATTGCTCACCCAGCAGTTAGCCCACATTCTGTGACTAGAGATGCACAGCACTGAATTGGGTAAGGACAAGAGATTTCCTTCCCATAAAGAGGGTCAGTGAACAAGATGGGCTTTCACAAGTCGTCACTTGGTAAGGATTAGACTAGGATTTTAATTCCAGGTCAGAGGGGTACACTGCTGTGCACGCCCAGAGAGCCTGCAAAAAAAAAAAAATTAGGACAAGACTGATCGGCATGGGCTAGTTTGAACTAGTGGGCAAAACTGAGGACTGCAAGTGCTGGAAGACGGTAGATTAGAATGGTGCTGGAAAAACACAGCATGTCAGGCAGCATCTGAGGAGCAGAAAAAGTAAACAACTTTGGACAAAATTCCATCAGGTGGAGACACCCTGGAGACCTCCTACCTTCAGTCCTGAACGGCTTTTGCCATAAGTGTCTTTTTTTCTTGCTCCTCAGATGTTGCCTGACCAGCTGTGCTTTTCCAGCACCATTCTAATCTAATTTGAACCAAATTGGCCTGCCTCCATGCTGTAGGAAATGGAAAAGGTGGTTTTGACATATTTGCAGAATGAGCATCTTATAATTTTAAAAAAGCAAACAGACGAGTTATTCTGGAACTATGTAGAATACAAGTCAAGTCATAGCTAGGGGTGGTTTGCATGCAGTTCTGGTCACCCCATTATAGAAGGGGGTGACTGCACTAGAGGGTGTGAGGCAGATTTACCAGGATACTGCCTGGACTGGAGGGTCTGAGCTGCAAGGAATGATTGGATAGGCTGTAATTATTCTTGAAGGAATAAAGATTAGGAGGGGACTGATGGAGATGTGCATGAATTAGGCATCGAAAAAGCCCTGTTCACTGGCAGGGATGTGAATAACCAAGCAGCATTAGATTTTTAAAAACGCAGGTGGAAAGCTTCAGGTGAATTAAAGCAACATCTTCCAATGAGAGAGACTAGGACTTCCTACTGGAAAAGTCAGAACTTAGCATTCAGCAGAATTTTGATGATCACAAATTACCATAACATCAGAACTGTGGACCAAGAGCTGGTAAAGTGTTATTTAGGCAGGTCTTTGACCAGCATGGACTAATGAGTCAAATGACCTTTTGTGCTAAGGGACAGAGCAACTGTGCAACAGAAACATTAGCACAGTCGGTGACAAAACACTACTGAAAAGAAATATTGCATCAATTTCATGGAATCCCCAGTGTGCAAACCGGTCCACTTGATCCTCAAGTGTCTTCCCCAAGACCCATTCTCCTACCCTATTTACCCCTGACTAATGCACACTGGGCAATTCAGCATGGCCAATTCACCTAATCTGCATATGTTTCCTCCCACAGTGGGAAGAGCAGGAAAGGATGTGCAAATTGCACACAGACAGTTGCCCCACATGTAGAAGCACAGCCAGGTCCCTGGCACTATGAGGCAGCCATGCCATCAGCCATTGTGCTGCCCTAGTATGGCAAGCTACTGGAGACGGAGGGTTCCAGCATTATGCACAAAGATACAGCCTAATTTGGGACAGTCAGCATGGCTTTATGCAGGGAAGGTCACGTCTTACTAACTTGGTTAAATTGCAAGGTGAAGGTGATCAGTGGATGACATTTACATGGATTTTAGTAAAGTATGGATAAAGTGAGCTCATCCAGAAGATTAAGATGCATGGGATCCATGGTGACTTGGCCAGGTGATTCAAAGTTTGCTTGCCTGCTGAAGCCAGGGTGGGTAGTGGTGGAAAGGTGGCGGTTTGCAGGCTGAAGGTCAGTAACAAGTGGAGCTCTGCAGGGATCAGTATGGAGATATTTATATAAAAATGACTTGGATGAAATTGTAGCTGGTTGGGATTGCAAGTTTGCTGAAGATACAAAGATCGATGGAGTTCTGGATGGTGTAGAAGCTTGCCAAAGGCTACATATCAGTTACAGATTTGGGTGCAGAAATTAAAGATGCATTTCATCTGGCTAAGTGGTTAAATATTTAGTTAAATGGCAGGACTGAACAGCAGTGATGTACAGAAAGGTCTTGAGGTTTAAAACCATAGCTCACTGAAATCAGCCAGTGAAGTAGGCAAGACAAGAATACTACCTTAGCACTTCATTGTCAGGGATAGAGGACAGGAGTCAGGCTGTACCATTGCAAACTTTAAGACTTGGTTAGGCCACACTTAGTATGGTGTTCAATACTTGTCACCACATGGAGGGGACTCTGAATAGGGTGCCGAAGAGGTGGACCACAATGCTGCCTGGATTGGAAGGCATGAGCTACAAAGAGGAGGAGAGAAAAAAAGTTTCTCTAGAGCAGCAGGATTTGGAACAGTACCACAGGGGGGTAGTGGTAGATATGATAGGGGCTTCAAGGAATTTTTTTTACATATGCAAGAAATGGAAGGATATGGATGAAGAGCAGGCAGAGGGGATTAATTTCATTCGCCACCATGTTTGGTACAACATCACTGGACAAAAAAAAAAAGTCCATTCTTGTGCTGTACTATTCTAAGAAAATAAAAAAAAAAGTTGCTGGAAAAGCACAGCAGGTCAGGCAGCAAAGGAGAAGGAGAACTTTATGCCCGAAATGTCGATTCTCCTTCGATGCTGCCTGACCTGCTGCACTTTTCCAGCAACATATTTCTAAGCTCTGATCCCCAGCATCTGCAGTCCTCACTTTCTCCTATTCTAAAGAAAATCCCAAGATCTGATAAGATGAAAAAAAAACAACTGAGAATCCATCTTTCAACCAACATTCAGATAAAAAGACAGCACCTTTATTTTAAAATAAAGCTATGGAGTGGAGAGGGGTGTACAACAAATGACTGAACTGGTGACTGACGGAATTTATTCTGAACAGAGGAGGAAAAAAGTGATAGTTGACCCACCTGTGAGGTTGGGCTGTGGAGTTGGATTCTTCACCTTAGCAACAGCATTGCTTGGTCCTCCAGCCTTCCTCAAAATCAGACCACCATTTCCACTTCCAGTATACGCCCCACTCAGTTCCTTTGTGACCTTGTCCCTGGCTGCCATTTTCTTCTCCATGATTTTAGCATGGGATGATGTGCCAGATCCCAGTGTGGTGTGCGTTGCCGTGACTCTTGGCCCTTGCTCAATGCTCTTTTTACTGCCACTGGGCAATCTGTGCCGTGTGGAAGCTGGCCTATTGGAAATTGGTTGCCTGTTTCCCTTGTTGCCAACCTTGGCCTGAATTTCATTGGGCAGCTTCACACCAGGTTTCGTCAGTCTGCTCTTTGGCTTGTTCAACGAGCCTTGGGCCACTGCTACATGACCTTCCTCTTTCACGGCTTGGTTGGAAGTGCTTGGCATGTCACAGCCCTCAGAGTCCATGGTGTCTTGCTACAGTAGGTGGAGAACAGGGCAGCTGACAACTAGACTCCAGGAGGAGAAAGGCACACTGTCAGAAGGGAAGAACAGTACAATTAAGAACTCCAAGATGAACAAAAACCATTCAAAAATCACCCTGCAGTTTCCTCCTTTATAGATTGGCAAAAGGTTCCTAGAGTGTGGATTCTGACGTGTATGTTTGATTTGACCCCCATTAGATCAGATCAATCACCACCAACTGATTGGTATTTGGATTCTAAAGTGACCCTTCATATTGGAGGGTCAGTGCAGACTGAGCTGAGTGGCCTGTTTCTTCAAAGAAAAAAGGCCACACAGATGTACCCAAAGGGTAAAGGTTAAAGGTGAGCAGAAAGATTAAGGATCTATGGGGTGGTGTGTATGAAACATGCTGCCAGAGGTTGGTATAATTACAACCTTTAAGACATCTGGATGGGTATATGATTAGGAAAGGTTTAGAGGGATATGGCCATATGGGAACATTATTAATTCAGGAAATCTGGTCAGCAGGGATTGACTGGACAAAAAATTGTTTCTGTGCAATAACTGTATGAGAATATTCAAAACCAGTCAGTGCCCCTTCTCTCTGGCTAGTGCACCCAAGATAGGTGAAGGATTGAACCATAGGTCCACAGAACATTTACCTGGGTCTCTTGGGTTATGGCATAGTCTGGTGAGAACACTGTCACCTTCCTGGTGGAAGGCAGAATTTAGAAAGAAGAACTTGAAGTGGTAAAGAAAGAGGTGACACCAGCAAGGTATTTGTACCCAGCTGATGAGCTGAAATGAGCATTGAAGGTATTGGAATTGTTGGCAGTGTAAACCAAAGCAAAAACAAATTCCGAAGTGCAAGGCACACTGTGCACAATGCTCCTGTACACAAAGTCTAGAGTGAACTATAGTGAGAGCCACTAACACAAGATTAAGGAATTGCAGTTTTTTTGGACAGGAGGAGTTAGTCAGCACTGTACAGTGAGCTGGCCTGCTATGCAAGGAGTGGTTTAATTCTCACAGCAGTGGGGTGGAGAAGGACCCTCTAAGCTCTCCCCTGATCAGAACCCCCTCTGGTTAAAGTACCAGCAGCTGTCTCTAGAGAGCAACTAGACGATCCATTAAGGCTACAGCTGCTTCACCTTTTCAATACAGGTATTAAAACAAAAAAAAAATCACAAAGCTAGGGAGCTGCAACTCAAAGTTGGGTTTATGGTTAATGGCGATAAAGATCAGTTCTTGTTACATATGTATATATAAAAGACAATCTGTAGAGGTCTGAATATCAGATAACATCCCATGACCAAAATAACATGCCTTATTAGTATCAGCTTTTACATCAGATGTTTACAGCCAAGTCAGGTATAGTATTTGGGCTATTAGAGCTTTGGTTACAATAATAATAAAAAAAAAAGGACAACTGGTCACTGATTTGACTTAAATGATTAGAGTCCAGAGAGAGTCAGATCTTTATACTCCGGTCATGAGCAGAATGGTAACAGTCGACTGCCTCACAGGGGGTACATGGTCATTGTCAGATCACCACTTCAGGCTACAACTGCTTCAGACACCACAAGCCCTGCTCACAGTCCCCCTCCAAAAACAGAGGCTACCAGCCATTGTCACAGCTTTCAAACAATCAAGTTTGAGATATGAGGGAGGGGTGGAGACAACCCAAAGACTGACCAGGAAGAGAGAGTGTGTGATGATGAAGAGGGCTGATGTGGGCAGAGTGGTAGATGTGATCTATGCATTTCAATAAGGCATTCGACAAGGTTCCCCATGGGAGACTGGTTAGCAAGGTTAGGTCTCATGGAATACAGGGAGAACTAGCCATTTGGATACAGAACTGGCTCAAAAGGTAGAAGACAGAGGGTGATGGTGGAGGGTAGCTTTTCAGACTGGAGGCCTGTGACCAGTGGAATGCCACAAGGCTCAGTGCTGGGACTAAGTCTTTTCATTTATAGAAATTATTTGAATAGGAGCATAAGAGGTACAGTTAGAAAGTTTGCAGGTTACACCTCCAATTTTGGTGTCATGTACAGTGAAAGAGATTACCTCAGTACAACAGAATCTTGATCAGATGGGCCAATGAGTGGCAGATGGAGTTTAATTCAGATAAAGGTGAGGTGTTGCATTTTGGGAAGTCAAATCTTAGCAGGACTTATACACTTAATGGTAAGGTCCTAGGGAGTGTTGCTGAACAAAGACCTTGGTGTGCAAGTAGATAGGATAGTGAAGGCAGTGTTTGGTATGCTTTATTGGTCAGAGTATTGAGTACAGGAGTTGGGAGGTCATGTTGTGGCTGTACAGAACATTGGTTAGGCCACTGTTGGAATATTGCGTGCAATTCTGGTCTCCTTCCTATCGGAAAGATGTTGTGAAACTTGAAAGGGTTCAGAAAAGGCTGACAAGGATGTTGCCAGGGTTGGAGGATCTGAGCTACAGGGAGAGGCTGAACAGGCTGAGGCTGTTTTCCCTGGAGCATCAAAGGCTGAGGGGTGACCTTATAGAGGTTTATAAAATCTGAGGGGCATGGATAGAATAAATAGACAGTCTTTTCCCTGAACTCCAGAACTAGAGTTAGGTCTATTTTATATCTTTCCGCTCACCCTAAACCTAAGGGGCATCATTTTCATGTAGATGGTGGTACATGTATGGAATGAGCTGCCATAGGATGCGGAGGCTGGTACAATTGCAACATTTAAGAGGCATTTGGATGGGTATATGAATAGGAAGGGTTTGGAGGGATATGGGCCAGGTGCTGGTCGGTGGGACTAGATTGTGTTGGGATATCTGGTCAGCATGGACGGGTTGGACCAAAGGATCTGTTTCTGTGCTGCACAGCTCTGACTTCAGTAGACCCACCAAATACTGGACTCCTAGATCAAGAATTAAAAACTTTATTAAAAAGGTGGGTGTAGAAGTGGTTTCAAATTAAATTGCACAAAAAAAAACTAACCTTTGCCCAACTAATGCCTTATCTGTGGCAGTGGAGGTCTCCGGAGACTGATATTCTGAACTTTTTCTAATTTGTGCAACAGAAGATCAAACTCTTGAGAGACTAAAGAGTCTGTACCCAATTATCTTTGTACCTAACATGACTTGACAATGTAATTGTCCACTTTTCACAGTACTCAAGTACCATGAGACAATGCTATTTCAATTCAGTCTGCTGCTACCACACTGTCCATCTGGTCCTCACCAAGATAAAGGTTAAACTGCCACCTGTCACATGCAAATTAAAAATGTTAATGTTAGTGACATTACTGGAATGAAAACACAGATTCTGAAATAATCTGAATCCTCTGTAGCAATGAAGTAGGAATACACTGGTACTAAACATCTCATGTTTACATGCAATTATTCAGCTGAAAAAAATACCTGTAATCACCAGCATTGCACCCCAGTTTTACACAGCTCAAAGCTATCCAGACAGCTATTATGACAGGGAAATCCTCACTGAAGTGTTGACACATTTGGAGAGATTTTATGCACCAAAATATTGTAACCACTGCAGTGTTACCAGATTAAAAATTGTATCAACAGCATCTGGCAATGAACATACTACTTGAGCCAGATATTTCCACAATTGCAGCGATAGCTTGTTACACAAGATCAGAAAATAGATCACAAAATAGATGAAAGCACTGATGGAAATATCACAGCACTGGTGTCTAGTTTCAAGAGGGAAAGAATGGTTTTTTTAAAATAAAAATTCTCACTCAGTTAAAAGATGTTGAGCTGCATTGCAGTCACCGAATTACTTCCTGACTAAAAATCAATTCCTGCTGTCAGCCTTGGTACAGAGCTCAACAAGTGAATGGAGACAAAGACACTTTGCATCCAATATGTAACGTAGGTGGAGGTGATGTGGAGCGTGATGCTGAAGCCTGGTTCGATGAGCAGGATTGGTCCCCAGTTTTAAAGACCTCCAAGTAGCTCTGCTGTGCAACATTCAGTATTCACTGACAGGGATAGCAATGATGAAGTGGGCTGGCTACAGTTACATTTACCCAACATCCAAACACCTATGCCATGCCAGAATCAGACACATGCAGCAGAAACAAGCCCATTGGACATGCTAACCAGATATGTTAAAAATTCATCTAGTCCCACATCCCTTCCTACTCCCATCCAAGTAATTGTACCAGCCTCCACTTCCTCTGACAGCTCATTCCATACTGCACCATCCTCTGCCTGAATACATTGCCCCTCAGGTCCCTTTTCAATCTTTGCCCTCTAAAAGAATGCTCTAGTTCTGGACTCTCCCACCTCAGGGAGAAAATCTTGACTATTCACCAAGACCCCTCATGACATTTCTAAATATCCACAATGTCACTCCTTAGGTCTTCCCTGGAGCATTGAAGGCCATTTCTCTCCTTTAGCTCAAACCTTTCAAACCCTGTCCTTGAAAGGGTACAGGTACCATCTTCAATGGAAGCAAGGAGACCAGAATTGTATGCAGCCTCAGTGGCCTAACCAGCCACAACGTGACCTCTCCATTCCTATGGAATACACTACCCAATAAGGCAAGTCACTACCTAGTCTACCCAGAATTGTTAGGCAAGCAATGGTCTTTCAGGGAGTAATTGTAGGTGGTTTGGGGAGGGGGGGGGGGGGGGGTGAGAAAGAAAGAGGGGAAGGGAGTAAGAGATTAGATACTAAGTGCAGAATTTGTCAACTTCGGTCTAAAAACAAAAAAAAGGATGAAGAAGTTCACAAGAGATCTTTGTAGCAGATTTTTTTTTAAAAACTGAAAAATTATTAGCCAAAACACCAGCCAACACCCCTGCCCCAAAAACATGGGGTTATGGGTGGAGAGAAAGACTAGGGAGGCAGTTGAAGTGGTCCTTGTTCAGAGGATCCTTGACCCATTGGAACTTACTGTTTCAAGCTTCCAAGTACTTGACTTTCAGTAAGCACAGAACAAATCGTTCACATGTTACAAGTCTCTGACAAGAGTTAAAAAAGCTACAACGTTAGCAACTGAGAATAAACTGGCTTTCAGGTTGGAGGTTGAGACCAGGGAGAGGGGGAGGCCATTCAGTCCCTCTATTCAATCTAAATGGGGGGGGGGAATTAATTGTCACACCAAATGGGACTTGGACTCCAAGGTCCAGTGCTGTAGTAATTTAAGGGAGGCCTTGTTTTGCTGAGGAAATAGTTGGTCTTAAATCTTTAGTCCTAGTGAAGCAGTTTGGCATGGTCCTCCATTTGTCCATAAATTGACCCATATTTGTGAAAACAGTCCAACAGCTTTAGAACAAGATAAAACAGTGCAGCTTCAACTCATTCCAAGTCAAGAATCACTTAACTGAGGAAGGCATTGATCAGTTGTCTATAGTATCAGAATATGGAAAGGCCCGATTACTTGCCACGAGCAAGTAGATTGGAAAGCACTTGTGGGCTCAAAGTGGATTTGAATGCATTCAAAGTCTCTCCCATGCAAAATTGCTACCAACTGCATTCACACAAACAGCAAAACTCCATTTACATTTGGACTGGTTTCCAGGGATGTGGTAACCATGTTAAATTACCCTCTTCACAAACCACTCCTTTCACTGAAGGGAGCATGCTCCTCCCAAAATCAAGAGGGCAAGATTGTAAAGGGGTTAGCCACAATTTCCACCCTCAGTCCCTGGGCACATTTTATCCTAAAATGTTAGTTGCAGCCAGCTGAGTGCTATAAACTCAGATTTTTGCTGCTGTCTGACATAGCACTAACCACCTCAGACTACTGCTGCCAGAGACACTGGTCAGGAAGCACACCCAGACAGAAAGTCAATATTGATGATTGATAGACATTTTCTCTACAACTGGGAGAAAATTAAAGACATTAAAACAAATTCAGAGGCAAGATGGAAAGTCAGTAGTGCCAGTTCCACTGGGAACACGAGCAAATCTCCACTCTGGGAATTATGGCTGTGAGGATTGGACATGGACTCCACGTTGAGCCGAGAGACAGGAAGCATCAACTATGCTTCAAAGTGAGGACTGCTGATGCTGGAAACCAGAGTTTAGATCAGTGTGGTGCTGGAAAAGCAGGTCAGACAGCATCCGAGGAGCAGGGAAAAAAAAATGTTTCGGGCAAAAGCCCTTCATCAGGAAGGGAGACAGGAAGCCTCTAGGGTGGAGAGAGATAATGGGGGTGGGGCTGGGGAGAAAGTATCCAAGAGTACAATGGATGAATGGGGTGGGAATAGAGGTGATAGGTCAGAGAGAGGGGGGTGGGGGTGGGAAAGACAGGGTGGAAGTGTTAACTGAAGAGTCCAGAAATTATTCTTCTGGCAATTTGGGGGTAGAGGGCAAAGCAGTTAGAGGTTTAAAAAGAAACACCAATCAGCAAGTGGCTAGACTTTAGTGACTGTCTAGGGGCAACATTCAAAGTCAAGCCAGAACAGGATTTTCTGGATTGGCTTCTTGTTGGTCAAAGCCAAGTCAGTGCAGCTACTGGAAGACAGGGGTCTCAGTCCATCCTACCAGAGCCTAGGCCCTGGCAATCCTGTGAGTCCAAATGACAGATGCACCAGCTGTGAATTTTACACACTGGTGTTGTAGGGCATTACCAGAGGATAGCAAAGTCACAAGGGCCACAACTTTTAAAAGAAAAAAGTACAGAGATAAACCACCTAGATTACTTAGTGTGGAAACAGGCCCTTTGGCACAAGTCCACACTAACCCACCAAAGAGCAACCCACCCAGAACCATTCCCCCACACCTAAACACTATGGGCAATTTAGCATGGCCAATTCACCTGACCTGCACATCTTTGCACTGTGGGAGGAAACCTGAGCACCTGGAGGAAACCCACAGACACTGGGAGAATGTGCAAATTCCACAGACAATTGCCTGAGGTGGGAATTGAGGTAAAAACAATGACTGCAGATGCTGGAAACCAGATTCTGGATTAGTGGTGCTGGAGGAGCACAGCAGTTCAGGCAGCATCCAAGGGGCTTCAAAATTGACATTTTGGGCAAAAGCCCAGGTGGGAATTGAACCCAGGTCTCTGGCACTGAGGCAGCAGTGCTAACCACTGTGCTGCCCGCTACAGGCTGACCTCAGATGGGGAGAAAGTGTCATGTAGTGTAAACTACAGTCTTGTGTAGGTTCAGCATCACTGCAAGGGGCAGGATATGTACACACAGAATCCTGGGTTTGAATAAAATTAGACAGCACAAATTAAGAATTGTGAAAATACTGGTTCATCTCAAGTGGAGCACAGGCCAATCCTGGGCAATTCACTGGGACAATGTGAAGGCATTGAGGGTGCAAGAAAGATTCAAAAAGGTGCAGTAGGCAGTGAGGAAAGCTAATGGCATCCTGGCCTTCACAGCCAGAGCTTGGAGTATTAGAGTAGGGAGGTTTTATTGCAGTTATACAGGGCCTTGGGTATTTGTAGTTGAGTCAGAGGAGAGACCTTCTTGCTATTGAGGGAGTCCAGTAAAAAGGTTCAGCAGACTGATCTAAGATTGGGTTAACTGGGCTTATACTCACTGGTATTTCGAAGAATTGTTGGTGGTAGGGTGGGAGAGAAGAGATCAGATCCATACAAAAATCCTGATGGGACTGGTCTGGCTGGATGCAGGAAGAATGTTCTTAAATGTTGTCAAAGTCCAGAATTTAGGATTAAAATCTAAAAATAAGAGGGATAAACTATTCAGGACAGGAAAGGTTGCTTCACTCAGTTCTGAAGTGGTGAAATTCTCTCCCACAGAAAGACACTGGAGAAGTTTGTCAGATTATATTCAAGAGAGCCCTTGCAGCAAAGAGAGATCAATGGGTGTGGAGAAAAAAACAACATGGAGGGATTTACAGATGTGGCATGATCAGCCATTAACATTGAATGGTGGGGCAGACTCAAAGGGCTGAATGGCCTAGTCTAGCACCCATTCTGGGTTTCTAAAGGACAGTGCAGAGGCCAACTGACCAGTGTGAAGGAGATAGATTTTTTTATTCAGAGCCTTTGACTTCACACACTTGCAAAGAGGGTCAAAGGGGTCCACCTACCGTTACAGGCTTTAAATAAAGTGTTTGCAGAAGTCAATGTGCATGAATTGCACCTTGTGTGAAACCTTGAGAGAAGGACCCAACACCATGGGGCAACTGCAGAGTTATGACCTGCACTTAGCCAGCAGGTTTGATAGTCTAACATGAAGTGTTGAGACAGCCAACAAAAAGTTGTTTTGTCAGAAATGGAGTTACCAGCAAATCCCATGGAATTCTTGGATGTGGGCGGAGGGATAATTTGCCTCAGACACTGGAAAATGGCCCCTCAATCCTCAAGTTATTCATTACTTGAATGCTCTACTTCTAATCATTCTACCCTTTTCTTGAAGGAGAGAAATTTCTGTATTAATCAGCACCTAGTCTTGTTCCCCTTCAAAAAAAAAACCAAAACTTCTCCAGCTGACTCCTTGCCAAGTAGATACATTTCAAAGTTCACCTTATTCCCCACCTTTATGGCCTTAGCTTTCCATTTCTAGCCATCCCCACCAAAACCTGTGTCCATGCCAATTCTAAACCAGCTTTCTGTAAGAAACATTACCTGTTGGTGGCCATTCACAGTTCTGAGATCCCCAGCCTCCCACAAAGAGGCTCCTCAAAACCAACTCATGTATCTCACATAGGGGTCATCAAACCGAACATCCTCTGTAGCTTGTGGTTTTGTAGTGCTCCTAGGAAACTTGGGATTCAGTGTATGAGCATTCCTTCAAAAATTAGAAGATTAGCAATGTTTGAGAAAGAAAGAGTAGTGATTAGCTAGAGCTCAAATGAGAGGGGGGGGGGGGGCGGGAAGTAAAGGGAGAAAAAAAAAGTCTTCCCATAGAAATTGGGGGACCCAAGGTAGAACAAGTTAGCACCTCAAAAAAAAAGTGAGGCAATTAACAGGAATAAAAGTAGCAGGCAAATAGAGATGATGGGTTTGGACAAAGCTATGATTCAGTGTACTGAAATTAATAAGCCTAAGTGTTTCAAAATTCTGTAATACTAGTGCAGATTAACTTGTTCCAAGCCATTTTAAATAATCATAAAATTAAATCAGGACAGATTTAAAGGACAACTCAGCCTATATTAAATTGAGGACAGTTATATTTTTGACACATTTAGTCTTGTACATAAGTGTACATGACAAATTAAAATTCAGCTCCAACATTGTGACATGGATTTGTCACACATTTAAAAACCCATACAATGGCCATAGCAAGGGAAGGATTCTACAGTTAGTAATTACAGAGACCTTTCAAGAATATTAGAATGTTGTATTCAGCCAGAAAATATTATGGGATGCGGACAATACTAAGGGGATTGTTTTAAAATAAAAAACAGGTGCAACAGGAATCCTCCCCATGCCCCATGGATAGTGGTCTCTGGAATTTCCCTACCTCAATGCTAGGTTGCTGATAGAAGGAAACTAGATTGCAAATCCACATTGAGGGCTAAGAGATGACGCACAAAGAAGGAGTGGAGACCTGGGACAGAGCAGGCTTGACAGCCTACTCCTGTTCCCAATTCTTAGTCTAGCTTCCAGTCCAGATTTCAAATGCAATCTAAAATCATTTGCCAAAGGACCTCCATGGGCTTTTAAATTGCTACGCCCATTATATGGGTTATGGTGGCAGGTTGGTGATGTGCATTACAATCAGATTCCCTACACAGTGCAGAGAGCACATTTGGCCCATGAAGTCTGTTGACCCTCAAGAACATCAGAGACCCTATCCCCATAACCCTGCATTTCCCATGGCTAACCCACCTTGCTTGTGCATCTTCGGCCTGTGGGAGGAAAGAAGAGCACCTGGAGGAAGCCCAGAGACATGGGACAGATTAGCAAGCTCCACAAAAAAATTCCCAAGGCTGGAATTGAACCCAGGTCCCTAGTGCTGACAGGCAGCAGTGCTAACCACTGAGCCACCATGAAGTCTATGGTAAACAGACAAAAGGCTGATGGAGAATGCCAAATTTCAGGCATTAGTGAAAGGCAGAGTTGCCAATCCTGGAGCTGGGAGAAGAGGGAGATATGTTAAGGAATTTCCTTCATACTGATTGTGATCAAACATCATGTTTGATAAAAAAAAAGTGTTAGAATTTCACTGCTATGATCTTTAGAAGATTAGACTTAAAGTGTTTGTCTTAACTGCAAGTGATTTTGAACAAGATTAGAGTCCTCAAATTAGTATCTTAATTATCCAATGCCCCAAATATTACCTTGCACAAAAATTTTACATGGACAAATTTGGGCCATTGGATAATTAAGAGACTATTTGAGGACTAGTCACTAATAGAACAAGCTACGTTGCAATAGAAAATTGGGTTGGAGCTAAGCCATCCAATATGTTCTAATTAACAGGAAGTTAAAAACAGGTCAGTACACTAGTTACTTACCAACTCTGGTCAAGTCACTGCCCATCCCCATATCAGCTCCTTGTATCTTAACCGGAGAGTCTACATGCAGGCAGTTCAAATCTCAGGCTAAACAGACAGCTTCAGGTTTCCCTTTCCCAGCCAAAACTGGCTCAGTATCAGACCAAAGCACAGAATATCAAGAGATAGCTCAACATTGTATAATTTGAGTACAGTCAAATGTGAACATGCAGTGCTTGTTTAACAATGTTGCCACTCAAGAGGTAACTGCCAATTGATTGGACAATTCTGGATGGATCACATGACCTCCCCATTGAAAGTTCAATGTGACCAACTTTAGCCAATTGGCAAGTGAACAATTACCCAACTGAGCACTTGCGAATTGAGAATTTCTCCTCATCAAAAAAATTCTTTAAAAAACAATTTTATGCCCTTACTTTCCTCATAGGCTCCTCCCAGGGAGGGAGACTCATTTACAAGCCAGAAGTTGGTAAACCTACAAGGGATTTTGTTCCCCTTGGTTACCTGGGGTCAGATCACTGCTTCAGATACTGTCAGCAGCCAAAGATGACAGGTGGTTATCCTACTAATGGTGGTGGGCCTGCAATCAAACTTGGCTTGTGGACAGGTTACAAAAAAAAACACCATCATTCACTAACCAGATTAAAATGCAAAGTTCAACTCCAGGACAGAAAGCAATTTCACAACATAGCACATAGGACAGAGCTTCAGCCTGGGGTCTATTATATTGTACACAACATATAAAAACAAGAGGCTAACATTAAATTGCTGACTTCATACAAGCTCACTTAAATTGCTCAGATGAAGCTGTTCATTTTGACAGAATGAGAATGATGATGTAGACAATAGATGCAGGAGTAGGCCATTCAGCCCTTCGAGCCTGCACCACCATTCAATATGATCATGGCTGATCATTCCCAATCTGTATCCTGTTCCAGCCTTATCTCCATAACCCTTGACTCCACTGTCCTTGAGAGCTCTATCCAATTCTCTCAAATGAAACCAGAGACTGGGCCTCCACTGCCTTCTGGGGCAGAGCATTCCACACAGCCACCACTCTCTGGGTGAAGTAGTTTCTCCTCATCTCTGTCCTAAATGGTCTACCCCGTAGACAAATATGAACTTTATGCAAATAATGGTCATTTCTCCAATGGAGAAAACATTATGGGCCAAAGCCTTGACTGAAAGTTAAGTCCACCTCCTTATAATCTAACACGTTCATAATGCTTTCCTTAAAATTCTCCTCCCTCAGCCCAAACTGCTAGATGTAATGTACACCAAAGTTTGATGGAATCATTACACACCATAGCAACTGTTCCAACTGATTTCACTAGGGAAAGTAACCTGTCAATCTTGTTGACATCTCCTGGTCCAGATCAGAGAGTCAACAGGACAAGACTGATCCAACACAAGTCTAACTAGATTTCATTGAACAGCAGTTCCAGATGGAGATTAAACTGAACTCCTTCAGTTTAAAAAACCATCCTTTCACAAAATGAATTCATTTTAATTGGAAACAGACTGAAAGACATTGAAGATGCAATCTGTTCTTGGTCAGAATCTCCTGTCTGCCTGATATCACACTAGAGAGTGAAAGAATTCACTGCTGAGTGTCTCTTTCTCTTCCCCCCCCCCCACCCCCACCCGGTCTATAGCCAGCCATTAATCCTGAGTGTAGGTTTGACGTGCAGTGTGCCACAACTCGATAAGATGCAGAATCTGAAGCAGTAATTTGCAAGGTTGACTCTTAGCTGCACTTCTCATCCAAAGCAACAAATTGATGGAAGACCCCTCCTAGTCCTACAAACCAATCCCTGCAGTTCAATTTTCACTGAAAAAAAAAGTAAATCTGTTCCAAATAACAGTCTTAAAAAAAAGGATGAGAGAACAGAACGCACCATCTGTTACTTGGTAGGATTCTGTTATGCAAGGCTTTCAGGACCATGCAACAATCTTGCGATGACATGCCACTAATCTTAAATAGGACAGTTTGTATGGAGCTAGAATGTCATACTTTAGAGGAACACCATTACTCTACAATTTTGATAGAGAGTCCTATGGGCTAGGTGGACATGAACCCAAGACTGTAAGTGAATCATTACCCAATGACAAAAGTCAACCTGGTCTATTAGTATGTATGTGGTATACATATAGAAAAATATTACTGTTCTGTCTAAACCTGACAAAGATCTTGGCTTTGCCTCAAGGAGCTTGTAAAAAGAACACCAAATGCAGCTCAAATCCAAAATGAAGGGTCAGAGTTGGCTGCCACTCTAATGCACAACTCCACATACAAGGGAAGGGGTACACTAGGGACACCCAGTTATTCAGCTCGTTCAATGGAAAAAAAAAGAGGGTCTGAAAGCATTTTAGATATGGTAACATTGCTGATTTGGTATCAGTTCATTAAGATTGGCAACAAGAGCTTAGTCAATCAAGTTAAGGTAGCAACTTTAGTACAATACAAAAAAGGAACAAAGTTTGGAAGCCAAGCACCTGAAGGTACAGCTATAGGTAGCGACATTAAAATGGGGAAGCTCGAGAGAGAATAGGAGTGTCAAGATCAGAGGAAGTGGTGGAGGCTGATGCAACATTTAAGAGGCATTTGGATGGGTATGTGAATAGGAAGGGTTTGGAGGGATATGGGCTGAGTGCTGGCTGGAGAGACTAGATTGGGTTGGGATATCGGGTGGGCATGGATGCTTTGGACCAAAAAGGGTCTGTTTCTGTACTATACAGCTGACTCTATAATGGTGATCTGATACTTTGCCTTTAGTGAGCTTGGTTGAGGGATAAACATTGGTACAAGCCTGAGATTTCCCTTAAACAATGCCAGGGGAGCTTTGTAATGTTGGAAGGGTGTGGAACTGAAGGGAAGGGCTGGCAATAATAGGGAGGAATCAGGCCAAAGGACTCAATCCAGGAGATATTTTGC
Source organism: Chiloscyllium punctatum (assembly GCF_047496795.1). Classification (NCBI taxonomy): domain Eukaryota; kingdom Metazoa; phylum Chordata; class Chondrichthyes; order Orectolobiformes; family Hemiscylliidae; genus Chiloscyllium; species Chiloscyllium punctatum. The sequence continues at coordinate 59,140,081 of NC_092784.1, forward strand.
CAGGCATCATCATTGGATGATGATAAATCTACAATAGTTGGGGGAAGGGGGAGGGAAGGGTGGTGCAGCAAAAATAAACCACACTTCTCCCTTGACTGGGCAGAGGCAACATTAAACAAGCAGCATTTGATACAAGACAGACAAACATTGAGAATTTTTGCAATAGGATATTTTATGCTGAAAATTCATTTCTGGCAAAATAAAGCCATTCTAAATGGCCAACTATCCAATGGAGGCAGTCTCCATTTGGTTAGCTACAGATGAAAGGATGAAGATGCCTAATGTAAAAACTACCTCAGGAATGGGAGTGAGGTACAATATAAAGTACTCCCAGTGAGGAGTAATGATTGGGTTTCTTTACTTTTTTTAATTAAATGCACATTTTTAATGTCAGATTATTTATTTGAGAGATTGCCTCATTAGCCCTTGCATTTGTACAGAGTCTCAAACAAAACCCAGGAACAATCCTGTTTTATAAGTAATTACCTCCCTTCAGTTCCACACCCTTCCAACATTACAAAGCTCCCCTGGCATTGTTCAAGGGAGATCTCAGGCTTGTACCAATGTTTATCCCTCAACCAAGCTCACTAAAGGCAAGTATCAGATCGCCATCATAGAGTCAGCTGTATAGTACAGAAACAGACCCTTCGGTCCAATGCATCCATGCCCACCCAATATCCCAACCCAATCTAGTCCCACCAGCCAGCACCTGGCCTATATCCCTTCAAACCCTTCCTATTCACAGACCCATCCAAATGCCTTTTAAATATTGCATCAGCCTCCACCACTTCCTCTGACAGCTCATTCCATACGCGTACCACCCTGTGTGTGAAAGAGTTGCCCCATGGGTCTCATCTTTCCCTTCTCGCCCTAAACCTATACCCTCTAGTTCTGGACTCCTCTACCCTGGGTGGGATCTGTGTATATGAAAAGTTTCTCTCAGATGCTATCTGATGTGTAGCAAGAGAGAGACTAGCACTCAAAAGCACTTCATTAACTAAAAGCCACTCATCTGCACACAAAAAAAAGACATTAAAAAAGGAAACTCATACCAGTCACCCACATTCCATAAAACTCAGTTTGAGGGGAAAAAAAACAGATTAAGCACTGGCTGCAGAAGCTAAAAGAAAACTAATCTACAGACTGAAGTCACAGACTTTAATTAGACCAATTAAGTTGGTGATTAATTTCAGCTAATCAAGGGAGTCTCACCTGGATCAGATTTATAAAACGTGAATTCCTCTCCGATTAACACAAAGGCTGCACTCTAACCCTTTACTTCCAAAGTATTAAACATGAACTTGGACCACTTAACTCCAAAAAGTAGATCAGAGGGAGACTACAGCACAGGCTCCTGACATGATACAGAATTCATTGTAGTCCACAGGGTGGGTCAGGATGCTCAATCTATACACTAATTGATTATGTCAACTCCAAACTGAGACAAGTCTCTCCGAGAGAGAGAGAGAGAGAGAGAGAGAGAGAGAGAGAGTTCTCCAGTTAGATCAGCAGCAAGAAACATTTACTGATCAGCTACAGAAAATGGCAACAATGAAGTTAGCAAGATGAAACCTATGGGGGTAGCTTCCTTAAAAAAAGAAGGAGAGCAGGAAGACTGCTTGACAAGGAGAGGCAGCAAGATCAGACAGTTTAACATTTAGGACCATAGCAAAACAAGCTGCCTTACTAAACATCCTCCACCCACAACTGATGGGAATCAAAGATTTTGCCTGATTGCACTAGCCATTTCAAAGTTAGAAACATACTGAATGGTTAAACACTGAACTCAAAACACTTCTGTACTGGAATTTCAACCTTATAAACCAGGAAGGGGAACAAATAATAGCATCCACAACTTAAGAGGCAATTAAATATATAGATTCAGAACAGATCATGCCAGTTGGGAATCAACCTCCAGATTTAACTCTTTCAAAAAGATCCAGAAACCATTCAAATTCTTCACTGAATGAAGAACAAAACCAACCTCCAACAGCTTAAAAGATAAAGGGGCTGTTTATAAAACCCAGAACTAAAGAGGGCATACATAACAAACCAAGAGGTTAGCAGAAAATTGTTAGGGACACTAGCAAAGTTCCATAAAATCAGTATACAGCTAAAACTTCACCTTTATAGTTATCCAGTGTAATTATAGAAAGAGGTATAACAGCTCAGCTGGCATTCCTACTACTACACAAGGCCTTGACAATAAATCAGGTTTAAGCTTCCGCAACAAAAGTGCTTCAAATATTAAAAGAGCTGTGCATTAAAATTCCAGTTACACATTCACAACAAACCCAGAGTAGGGTAAGGGGCAAAAATCTCTGGATGATCAAGAGATAGGTTACAATCTTGGCAATATTTCTCTTTCACAGCCAGGAGTTACAATAAAAGATTTACATAGTACACAAACCTTTCAACATCAACCCCCCCACCCCACCCCACCCCAGGGCCAGAGGAAAAGCCACCCCAGGGAATACCACTACAGTTAAAAAAGTGAGGCTTTTAAATAAAGAGAAATATTTCAATCCATTTGTAAAAAACAATAAACAGTACACTATTTAGCCACACAGCTTTAAAAGCTAGAAATCAAATCCCATTTTACAATTCAGTGCCCATGCACTTTGCAGAGCATCACCTCCCCCTCATTGAATTACTCACTCTCTTTCCCTCGTCCCCCACCATTACCAGAATCCAGCAAGATAAAAGCAACATAGCAGAGCATTACATTACAGCAGAGTAAACACAAGCAAACTCACCTGCCTCGACTCCTCCAATCTCACAAAGACTGAGCAGCCTGCTACAAGCCAGAGAGGAGGAGGGAGGGAACACAGACACAAGCTCCCAGTAGGCAGGATTAGAGTAGAGACTGCACTCATCAAATCAGAAGCCCCATAATAACATGCTAATATCACAGCCAATTAGATTGTACCTCAAATCTGAGCCAATGAGGTAATCTTTTTGATGTGGACAATACTCAATTAGAATTGACCGACAGGATTGGATCCAAACAGGCAGAGATCCTCCCCTCCCCCTCTACACATGCACACACACTCTGCCCCATCTGCTGTTCCCACACATTCATTCTCAGCCGTTCCCAGCAGCTGTTCCAAAATCACCAGCTCCAGTTCGCTGCCTGAATTGTTCCTCTGTGACCCAGCAGCCCTGGCTTTAACCCACTCCCTATCTCTGTTGGAAGTGCTCTCACCTCTCAGTCTGAAGGATTTGGCTTCACCTCTTGCTCTGGAGCCTCTGAGCCTGCTCTTCAGACTGGCACCTGCCCATCTCGGGTGCTGTCATTCTGTTAGCATTGTTGTGGAACTGAGACTCCCACGTGGTCAGGAAGGGAAAGCATAAAATATTCTGTGGCACTGTCTCTGATTTGATTTGATTTATTGTTGTCATATGTACCTGAGTACAGTGAAACGTTTTGTTTTGTTGGCAGTACAGGCAGATCATACCATACAAAGTGAATTAGGGTAATAGGAAAGAATGAGGGATACAATGTTACAGGGGCAGAGAAGGTGCACAGAGAGCGAGATCTACATTAAATTTAAAATTTGAGAGGTCCTTTCAGGAGTCTAATAACAGCAAGGAAGAAACTGTTCTTGAATCTGCTGGTTGTGTCTTTAAGCTTGTGTATCTTCTGTGTCTTGAAAAAGGACAGGGAGCGGGGTTCTGCCAATGCCCTGCTCGATATTTGTCCCTCAACAGGTATCCCTTAAACATATCAGTACCAGATGGCCACTTATGCAAACTGGCTTGTCCTACATTGTAATCATATCGAGGGGCTCTTGTGGTACAGTGGTAGTGTCCCTGCCTCTGAGACAGCTGTCATGGGTTCAAGGTGAACATCTCTGAATGGGCTGATTAGAATACATAGAAAATGGCGACTAAGTGCACTTCATCAAATGCTTTCCCAACACTTTTTAAAATGCACATCTTCCTTTTCCTTTGAAAAAGGCCTGCCATTCAATCTGCGAGCTCAGCTTCTGCTGTTCAAGGGCCAAGCTGTGAATGTACGGTAGGTGGCCCCAAGCACGTTCACTCACAATCTGTAAATCCACCTCTTTGTTGGGTGCAGTGATGCTTTGGTTGTGAGTTGGAACTAATCTCTCAAAGATCAGTTCAACCCCCCGATTTCAGTATTCAAACAGAGGCCAGGCATTAAGGCTCACTCTTTGATAGTATCCAGAGTCATAGAGTCATAGGAGATGGACAGCACAGACATAGACCCTTCAGTCCAACCCGTCCATGCCGACCAGATATCCCAATCCCAATCTAGTCCCACCTGCCAGCAACCGGCCCATATCCCTCCAAACCCTTCCTATTCATATACCCATCCAGATGCCTTTTAAATGTTATAATTGTACCAGCCTCCACCACACCATCTGGCAGCTCATTCCATACACGCACCACCCTCTGCGTGATAAAGTTGCCCCTTAGGTCTCTTTTAGATCTTTCCCCTCTCACCCTAAGCCTATGCCCTCTAGCTCTGGACTCCCCCATTCATCAAGGCCTAAAACTGATTTTAGCCAATGAGAGTCATTAAACATGAGGCACAGCTGCCAACTTCACTTTGGTGGGACATGCGCTGTATTTACCTGCCTGTGTGACAAACACTGAACCCTTCCGTGGATCAACCAAGTCCTGACGTCTCATCAGTGACCGTGCCAATATTTTGGGGCTTTCATTTTCCTTTCTTTTTTTAGATTAGATTACTTACAGTGTGGAAACAGGCCCTTCGGCCCAACAAGTCCACACCGCCCCGCCAAAGCATAACCCACCCATACCACTACATCTACATCTACATCTACCCCTTACCTAACACTACGGGCAATTTAGCATGGCCAATTCACCTGACCTGCACATCTTTGGACTGTGGGAGGAAACCAGAGCACCTGGAGGAAACCCACGCAGACACGGGGAGAACGTGCAAACTCCACACAGTCAGTCGCCTGAGGCGGGAATTGAACCCGGGTCTCCGGCGCTGTGAGGCAGCAGTGCTAACCACTGTACCACCGGAAATATTTCAGTCTTCATATCTTGGTGTGCACGGTGAATAAACTGGTTCCAGGTGTTACTATTGAGAAAGGAGAGGGGAAGTGGAATGTGGTTTCAAGATTTGATAGTGTCTATAGGGCAAAGGTATGTTCTCTTCTGGTGGAGTCAGAGTCCAGGACAAGGGGGCAGACCTTAAACTCTGAGCCAGGTCTGTTCAGGAAGCACTGCTCCATACAAAGAGAAATCTGGAATTCTGTCCCCAGAAAGTTATTGAGGCTTTTGAGACCATTGAAAATGTCAAACTATTTCAATAGAATTAGAACTGGGCCAGATTTAAGATTTATTGCCACATGTACTCAAGTACAGGAATACAGTGAGTGTGTACAATGTCACCATTTACTGGCACCATCTCAGGTACAAACACCCGAATTGGAATATTGATATGTTACTGTTGTCGGGAGAGGGCTTATGGGACATAAAATCAAGGCAGGACAATGGAGCCAAAATCCAGATTAACCATCATTCAAACTGGGTATTGGACCAAACAGGCTGAGTGGCCTTCTCCTGTTCTTCCCCTTTTGTGAGGAGGCCCATTCAGTCAGTGAGACACTCCCTCTGCGGCACAGAATGCTTCATCTCTCAGGAACAGAAACAGTTAACACATCAACCTTTTTGGATCGACCTCCCCTTGTATTGCTGAGAGCAGATTAGGAGGTGGGTGTGAGAATATTCCCTGGTAATAAGATGCTGCCTTTGTGTTTGTTTTGAAAATGATTATTGTTTGAGTATCACTGATCAGATAACTGCAGGGTCACGATGCCAGTTGTTGGTAATTACTTCTCCTGCTTTGACAGAACCAGCAACTTAGATTTCCAGATATTTTCCTTACTAACCCATTCAGAGATGTTATTGACAATAGACAATAGGTGCAGGAGTAGGCCATTCTGCCCTTCGAGCCTGCACCACCATTCAATATGATCATGGCTGATCATCCTTAATCAGTATCCTGTTCCTGCCTTATCTCCATAACCCTTTTTTCCACTATCCTTGAGAGGTCTATCCAACTCTTTCTTAAATGAATCCAGCGACTGGGCCTCCACTGCCTTCTGGGGCAGAGCATTCCACACAGCCACCACTCTCTGGGTGAAGAAGTTTCTCCTCATCTCTGTCCTAAATGGTCTACCCCGTATTTTTAAGCTGTGTCCTCTCGTTCGGCACTCACCCATCAGCGGAAACATGTTTCCTGCCTCCAGAATGTCCAATCCTTTAATAATCTTATATGTCTCAATCAGATCCCCTCTCAGTCTTCTAAACTCAAGGGTATACAAGCCCAGTTGCTCCAGTCTTTCGGTATAAGGTAGTCCCGCCATTCCAGGAATTGACCTCGTGAACCTACGCTGCAGTCCCTCAATAGCCAGAATGTCTTTCCTCAAATTTGGAGACCAGAATTGCACACAGTACTCCAGGGCCCTGTACAGCTGCAGAAGAACCTCTTTGCTTCTATACTCAATCCCTCTTGTTATGAAGGCCAGCATGCTATTAGCCTTCTTCACTACCTGCTGGACCTGCATGCTTGCCTTCATTGACTGGTGTACAAGAACACCCAGATCTCTCTGTACTGCCCCTTTACCTAAATTGATTACATTTAGGCAGTAATCTGCCTTCCTGTTCTTGCCACCAAAGTGGATAACCATACATTTATCCACATTAAACTGCATCTGCCATGCATCTGACCACTCACCTAACCTGTCCAGGTCACCCTGTAATCTCCTAACATCCTCTTCACATTTCACCCTGCCACCCAGCTTAGTATCATCAGCAAATTTGCTAATGTTATTACCAATACCATCTTCTATATCATTAACATTTATTGTAAAAAGCTGCGGTCCCAGTACTGATCCCTGTGGTACCCCACTGATCACTGCCTGCCATTCTGAAATGGAGCCGTTTATCACTACTCTTTGTTTCCTATCAGCCAACCAACTTTCAATCCAAGTTAGTACTTTGCCCCCAGTACCATGCACCCTAATTTTGCTCACTAACCTCCTATGTGGGACTTTATCAAAAGCTATCTGAAAGTCCAGGTACACTACATCTACTGGATCTCCCTCATCCATCTTCAGAGTTACATCCTCAAAAAATTCCAGAAGATTAGTCAAGCATGATTTCCCCTTCATAAATCCATGCTGACTCTGACCTATCCTGTTACTACTATCCAGATGTGTTGTAATTTCATCCTTTATAATAGACTCCAGCATCTTTCCCACCACTGAGGTCAGACTAACTGGTCTATAATTTCCTGCTTTCTATCTCCCACCTCTCTTAAAAAGTGGTACAAAATTAGCCACCCTCCAATCCACAGGAACTGATCCCAAATCTATCGAACTCTGGAAAATAATCACCAACGCATCCACGATTTCTCGAGCCACCTCCTTCAGTACCCTGGGATGTAGACCATCAGGCCCCGGGGACTTATCAACCTTCAGACCTAACAGTCTCTCCAACACCAATTCCTGGCAAATATAAATTCCCTTAAGTTCAGGTCCTTCAGCCACTGTTACCTCTGGGAGATTGCTTGTGTCTTCCCCAGTGAACACAGATCTGAAGTACCAATTCAATTCTTCTGCCATTTCTTTGTTCCCCGTAATATATTCCCCTGTTTCTGTCTTCAAGGGCCCAATTTTAGTCTTAACCATTTTTTTGCCTTTCACATACCTCAAAACGCTTTTACTATCCTCCTTTATATTATTGGCCAGTTTACCTTCGTACCTCATTTTTTCTCTGCGTATTTCCTTCTTAGTAATCCTCTGTTCTTTAAAAGCTTCCCAGTCCTCCATATTTCCACTTATCTTTGCTATGTTATACTTTTTCGCTTTTAACTTTATATGTTTCTTAACTTCCCTCGTCAGCCACAGCCATCCATGCCTCCTCCTAGGATCTTTCTTCCTTTTTGGAATGAACTGATCCTGCAACTTCTGCATTATACACAGAAATATCCGCCATTGTTCCTCCACTGTCATCCCTGCTAAGGTATTGCACCATTGAACTTTGGCCAGCTCCTCCCTCATAGCTCCATAGTTCCCTTTATTCAACAGAAATATTGTCACTTCCAATTGTACCCTCTCCCTCTCAAATTGCAGATTGAAGCTTATTGTATTATGGTCACTACTTCCCAATGGCTCCTTCACTTTGAGGTCCCTGACCAATTCTGGTTCGTTGCACAATACCAGATCCAGAATTGCCTTCTCCCTGGTCAGCTCCAGCACCAGCTGTTCTAAGAATCCATCTCGGAGGCACTCCACAAAGTCTCTTTCTTGAGGTCCAATACCATCCTGATTCTCCCAGTCTACCTGCATGTTGAAATCCCCCATAACAACTGTAGTAACATCTTTGCGACAGGCCAATTTCAGCTCCTGATTCAACTTACATCCGACATCCAGACTACTGTTTGGGGGCCTGTAGATAACTCCCAAGAGGGTCTTTTTACCCTTAGTATTTCTCAGTTCTATCCACACTGACTCTACATCCCCTGATTCTAGGTCGCCTCGCGCAAGGGTTTGAATATCATCCCTTACCAACATGGCCACCCCACCCCCTCTGCCCGTCAGTCTGTCCTTACGGTAGCACGTGTAGCCTTGAATATTCATTTCCCAGGCCCTGTCCACTTGAAGCCACATCTCAGTTATCCCCACAATATCGTATCTGCCAATTTCCAAAAGAGCCTCAAGCTCATCCATCTTATTTCTGATACTTCGTGCATTCATATATAGTATTTTTAATTTGTTACTGCCCTCACCCTTCCCATCAACTCCTATTTCACTCAACCTTACAGCATGATCCCTTTCTGAGTTTTCTGCCCCATTGATACAGTTGTCTGTCTTGACTTCCCTTGTTCTAACTTTCCCTCCAATTTCCTTCTTAAACATCCAGTTTGTCCCCTCCCCCCCGCTACTTAGTTTAAACGTAGCTGTGTTGCAGTAGCAAACCTGCCTACCAGAATGCCAGTCCCCAACCTATTAAGGTGCAAACCGTCTCTCTTGTAGAATTTATGCTTACCACAAAACATACCCCAGTGATCCAAGAATTTAAATCCTTGCTTCCTGCACCAGTTTCCCAGACACACATTCAAGTCCATTATCTCCCTGTTTTTGGCCTCTCCAGCCTGAGGAACTAGAAGCAAAATGGAGATAACCACCTTGGACATCCTGCTTTTCAGCCTTCTTCCTAGTTATCCGAAGTCCCGCTGTAGTATGTTCCTCCTCTTCTTCCCGACATCATTTGTGCCGACATGTACCACCACCTCTGGCTCTTCACCTTCGACCTTGAGGATTTCCTGCACTCTGTCTGTGATGTCTTTAACCCTGGCACCAGGAAGGCAACACACCATCCTTAAGTCCCATCTGCTGCCACAAAAACCCCGGTCAGTTCCTCTAACTATGGAGTCCCCTATTACCACAGCTCTGTGTGATGTCCGACTCTTCCGCTCTGTCTCCACGCCAACTTTTGATTGACAGACCTGGCTGCCTCGCGGACTGACAGTGTCATCTGTCTCTACTGTTTCCAAAAGATTCAACTTGTTCCTGACAGGTACTTCCCCTGGGGTCTCTTGCACCAGTCTCCTCTCTGCCTTCCTCATTGTCTGCTCTCTTCTGGTACGATTGGTGTAATAACCTCACTGAAGGTCTTGTCCAGAAAAATCTCGTTCTCTCGGATGAGCCTAAGGTCCTTGAGTTCTTTCATCAGTGCTGCAATATGCTCGGTCAGTAGCTGAACATGCACACATTTTCCACACTTATACAAGCCAGACACACCAGAATCGTTGACCTCCCACATCAAGCACGTAGCACACTGAACCAGCTTGGCAGTCATCTTCACCCTCTTCAACTGTGGCGTAATCACTTCACTCAACCTCCTTGTCAAAGACTCTTGAGCTAAAGCCTCACTCTTCATTCCACAGGAACTTCCTTGGACCCTCTTTTTGGGGCAAGTCTGTGGACTTTTAAGTTAGAGGAGGAGGGAGGGAGGGAGGCCCTACTTTGTAGGACTTGGTGTCTAGAACACACCCACTCAAATAACAATCACTTACCTTCCCGACCGGCTTTGCGCTCTGCCTTCACTTCCGCCCAGCACCCGCCCTTTTCTGCTGCAAAAAGACCGTTGTCACACCTCTGGATCAGGTGGGACTTGAAGCTGGGTCTCCTGGTCTAGGGGTGGGGCCACTACCACAAGAGCAAACCCCCACCCCATGCCAAGTTAGATTCATACAGTCCATGATAAGACACATCAGTGAGGAATAACTGGCCCCTGAGAAGATACCATGTTAAATGATCAAAAGCTTAATCCAAGAGGTGTGACTTAGGGAGTGTTTTAAAGGAACAGAGGGACAAGGAGAAAGGGGGGGGGGGGGTGGGAAATGGAAACAAGGCCATTCAGCCCATTGAACCTGCTCCCCAGTCAACCAGATCATGACAAATCTCCAACCCCTACTTCAGTACCTTGTAATGTACTCATACAGTGTGCAGGTTTGGTTTCCTAGTCTGGGGAACAACATTCTCGCTATTGAGGAAGTCCACTGAAGGTTCACAGACCGATTCCCGGGATGGCAGGAGTGACAGATGAGGAAAGCCTGGACGACTGAGCTTGTACTCACTGGAATGTAGAAGAGTGAAGGGGGATCCCATTAAAATCTTGATGGGACTAGACAGGCTGGGTGTGAGAAGAATGTTCTTGATGTTGGGAGAAGTCCAGAACTAGGAGTCACAGTCTAAAAATAAAGGGTAAGATATCAGGGAGAAAGTTGTGAACCTGTGGAATTCTCTCCCACAGGAAATTGTTGGGGCCAGATTATTCGATATATTCAAGAGGGAGTCGGACGGGGGCTTTGCAGCTAAAGGGATCATGAGGTATGGGGGAGAGACCAGGAGTGGGATACTGAGATTCCGTGATCAACCATGATCATACTGAATGGTAGAGCAGGCTCAAAGGGCCGAATGGCCTACTCCTGCACCTACCTTCTATGTTTCTATGTTTTTATACCAGATTGGAAGGAGGAGTGTGAGGGAAGAAGGAGTTGAAGGAGGGAGTTGAGGACTGTCATGCCCAGGAGGATTCAGGTGGTGAGAGATACCATCATTTCCCCAGCCAGCGAGCCAGTGCACTAGCAGCCTAGGTCAGCATTAACAGTCTGTGCCTGTGAAGGGAATGCACTATGCCATCCCCCCAGAACACAGTCAGCGAGAGGTCTGGAACCAGCTGGCTGAACTACAGCTTTCTCAGGGCCAGGCCCAGTCACGGAGGTGAAGGTCCAAGGCTCCCTGCTGCTGTGTGGAAACAGCTCAAGATTGACTCCAGCCCTCAATCCCATGATGCTTAAAGGTATTCACCCAAGCGTCAGGCACTGAGCATCAGAGTTTTGTTCATTATCTCACCTGAAAGTCCCCAGTTACACTGCAGCCTCCATTAACCTCACCCAGGCCACATTCTGTTCAAACCAAACTGTTTTGTAACCATTCACCACCGATATGTCCCCCCTGCAAACCCACTTTGTTTCTCCTTCCATTAATATCCTTTCAACACATCTCACAGTCTGCATTAACCCCAGTTCCCCAGTCCTGAATTTATTGGGGACTGTGTAGTGCAGTGGTAATAACTAATCCACAACCCAGTATTCATGATCTGACAATGTGGGGTCAAATCCCACTGGAGGATGAGGGTGAAATTTGAATTCAGCAAATATTTAGAATTAAAAGCTAACAGTGACCATGAAGTTATTGTGAATTGTCATAAACCCATCTGGCTCACTCGTGTCCTTTCGGGAAGGAAATCTTTGCCTGGTCTGGCCTACATATAATTCCAGACCCAAAAGCAATGTAATTGATTCTCAACTGTCCTCTGGGGAATGAAATGCAGCAATCCCCACATCTCATGGACAAATCCAGGAATTAATTATATCTTCTCTTGTAGAAACATACAACCCTAACATTGTGGTGGGTCGGAGATTCCTGTACACGTTACAGGAATTCCTGTGGTTCCTATGTTATTGTAAGAATCTCACTTCTAAAGAGCATGGCAATGTAAAGCTGACAGCAGGAAAGGGGTTTGTTTCTATATAAATGTCAGGGTTTTCTTCAAAATGTCACCATTTCCATTCTAACCATCCCGCCTCCCTCCGAATGAGGTGACAAGGAGCTGAAAGGCAGGACGGGAGCGCTGTGGATGTCTGAGTGAGTGAGAGCTCAGTGAGTGAGGGTCCCCTGTTCCTCTGTAGGAGATGGTGCCCTGCTGTGGAAGGTGCTAGTCAGCTCCACAGGACAGGGTAGAAGAGCAGAGCGGTTTGATAACTGAGTGGGGAGTGTACCACGGGGATGGAAGTGAGACTGGGTGCATGTCTTTTGGAGATGGAGGATGGAGGAACTCACAGCCTGTGGAGTGTACCCTGAGATACAGGTAAAAACTGTTCACTACAGGAGCAAGTGGCTGGCAGGATCTGCCAGGGTCCCACTCGAACTTTCACATCGGCATTTCTCGATGCCCACAGTCTCTCCATGATGTGGTGAAATGAGGAACTGATAAGGTAGTCAGACAGGAGCCAATTGCTGCTCAGCAGGACTTGGACTTTGGGTTACTCTTCTGCATGGTCTAGAATCTCATTCTCTGAACCTATCACGTTGTCCAGCTGACTGACCACTGCCCACAACGTTCAGGGGACTGACAAACATCCATACCCTCGCCTCTAATGGATAGGGTTTCTTGAGCAGGTTTTTAAGAATGTGAAGTTGTTTTTTTATAAACCAGTATGGCGTTGTCTGCAATCTGAAGAGAAACTGCACATTGCCAGTACAGTGAATGATTTAACTCCTGCACATTGCAATGCTCGAACTGACAAGTCACTTTATTCAAGTGCTCTGAAGCAAGGAATGATTTATTCATTGACAGTGTGTTCCTCTGGAAACTGGAGCGCATCTCAGACATCTGCTGGCAGCACTCAACTCCAGCCTGTACTCAGGGGCCCACACTGACTACTGGTCAGGCTGGATTGTAGGTTTCACATAGCACCAGTCCCTGCATTGATCCACAACTCTGTAACCTCCCCCAGCCCCGACACCCCTCTGTAACTCTGTAACCTCCTCCAGCCCCTACACCCCTCTGTAACTCTGTAACCTCCCCCAGCCCCTACACCCCTCTGTAACTCTGTAACCTCCTCCAGCCCCTACACCCCTCTATAACTCTGTAACCTCCTCCAGCCCCTACACCCCTCTGTAACTCTGTAACTCCCCCAGGCCCCTACACCCCTCTGTAACTCTGTAACTCCCCCAGGCCCCTACAACACCCCACTATCTCTGTAACTCCCACCAGTCCAACACCCCCTCCCTAATTCTGTCACCTCCCCCAGCCCGAACACCCCTCTGTAACTCTGTAACCTCCCTCAGCCCCTACACCCCTCTGTGACTCTGTCACCTCTCCCAGCCCCTACACCCCTCTGTAACCTTGTAATCTTCCTCAGCCCCTACACCCCCCTGTAACTCTGTAATCTCCCCCAGCGCCTACACCCCTCTGTAACTCTGTAATCTCCCCCAGCCTGAACACCCTTCTGTAACTCTGTAATCTCCCCCAGCCCCCACACCCCTCTGTAAATCTGTAATCTCTCCCAGTCCCTATACCCCTCTGTACCTCTGTAATCTCTCCCAGTCCCTACACCCCTCTGTAACCCTGTAATCTCTCCCAGTCCCTACACCCCTCTGTAACTCTGTAAACTCCCCCAGCCCCTACACCTCTCTGTAACTCTGTAATCTCTTCCAGCCCCTACACTCTTCTGTAACTCTGTAATCTCTTCCAGCCCCTACACTCTTCTGTAACTCTGCAATCTTCTCCAGCCCCTACACCCCTCTGTAACTCTGTAACCTCCCGCAGCCCCGGCACCCTTTTGTAACTCTGTAATCTCCCCCAGTCCCTATACCCCATGTAACTCTGTAATTTCTCCAGCCCCTACACCACTCTGTAACTCTATAACCACTCCCAGCCCCTACACCCCTCTTTAACTCTGTTATCTCCCCCAGCCCCTACACCCTTCGGTAAATCTGTTATCTCCCCCAGCCCCTACACCCCTTTGTAACTCTGTAACCTCCCCCAGCCCCTACACCCTCTGTAACTCTCTAACCTCTGCCAGCCCCTACACCCTCTGTAACTCTGTAACCTCCTCCAGCCCCTACACCCCTCTGTAACTCTCTAACCTCCCCCAGCCCCTACACCCCTCTGTAACTCTGTAATCTCCAGCATCCCCTACACCCCTCTGTAACTCTGTAATCTCTCCCAGCCCCTACACCCTTCGGTAAATCTGTTATCTCCCCCAGCCCCTACACCCCTTTGTAACTCTGTAACCTCCCCCAGCCCCTACACCCTCTGTAACTCTCTAACCTCTGCCAGCCCCTACACCCTCTGTAACTCTGTAACCTCCTCCAGCCCCTACACCCCTCTGTAACTCTCTAACCTCCCCCAGCCCCTACACCCCTCTGTAACTCTGTAATCTCCAGCATCCCCTACACCCCTCTGTAACTCTGTAATCTCTCCCAGCCCCTACACCCCTCTGTAACTCTGTAATCTCTCCCAGCCCCTACACCCCTCTGTAACTCTGTAATCTCCAGCATCCCCTACACCCCTCTGCAACTCTGTAATCTCCACCAGCCCCTACACCCCACTGTAACTGTGTAACCAATCCCAGCCCCTACACTCCTCTGTAACTCTGTCACCTCCCCCAGCCCCTACACCCCTCTATAACACTGTAACCTCCCCCAGCCCCTATACCCCTCTGTAACTCTGTAATCTCTCCCAGCCCCTACACCCCTCTGTAACTCTGTCTCTCCCCCAGCCCCTATACCCCTCTGTAACTCTGCAATCTTCTCCAGCCCCTACACCCCTCTGTAACTCTGTAACCTCCCCCAGCCCCAACACCCCTCTGTAACTCTGTAACCTCCGCCAGCCCCTACACCCCTCTGTAATTCTATAACCTCCCCCAGCCCCTACACCTGTCTGTAACTCTGCAATCTTCTCCAGCCCCTACACCCCTCTGTAACTCTGTACTCTCCCCCAGCTCCTACACCCCCGATAACTCCGTAATCTACGGCAGCCCATACACCCCTCTGTGATTTTGTATCATCCCCCAACCCCAACACCCCTCTGTAACTCTGTAATTTCCCCCAGCCCCTACACCCCTCTATAACTCTGTAAACTCCTCCAGCCCCTTTACAACACTGTAACTGTGTAACCTCCTCCAGCCCCTACACCCCTCTGTGATTTTGTATCATCCCCCAACCCCAACACCCCTCTGTAACTCTGTAATCTCCCCCAGCGCCTACACCCCTCTGTAACTCTGTAATCTCCCCCAGCCCCTACACCCCTCTGTAACTCTGTAATCTCACCCAGCCCCTACACCCCTCTATAACTCTGTAACCTCCTCCAGCCCCTACACCCCTCTATAACTCTGTAACCTCCTCCAGCCCCTACACCTGTCTGTAACTCTATAACCTCCTCCAGACCCTACACCCCTCTGGGACTCTTTAACCTCCTCCAGACCCTACAACCCTCTGTAACTCTGTAATCTCCCCCAGCCCCTACACCCCTCTGTAACTCTGTAACCACTCCCAGCCCCTATACCCCTCTGTAACTCTGTAATCTCTCCCAGCCCCTACACCCCTCTGTAACTCTGTAATCTCCCCCAGCGCCTACACCCCTCTGTAACTCTGTAATCTTCTCCAACCCCTACACCCCTCTATAACTCTGTAATCTCCCTCAGCCCCTACACCCCTCTGTAACTCTGTAACCTATCCCAGCCCCTACACCCCTCTGTAACTCTGCAATCTTCTCCAGCCCCTGCACCACTCTGTAACTCTATAACCACCACCAGCCCCTACACCCCTCTGTAACTCTGTAATTTCCCCCAGCCCCTACATCCCTCTGTAATTTCATAATCTCCCGCAGCCCAACACCCCTCTATATCTCTGTAACCTCCTCCACCCCTTACACCCTCTGTAACTTTGTAATCTCCTCCAGCCCCTACACCCCTCTGTAAGTCTGTAACCCCCCCCCCCAGCCCCTTCACCCCTGTGTAACTTCCCCAGCCCCTACACCCCTCTGTAAGTCTGTAACACCCCCCCAGCCCCTTTACCCCTGTGTAACCTCCCCAGCCCCTTCACCCCTCTGTAAGTCTGTAACACCCCCCCAGCCCCTACACCCCTCTGTAAGTCTGTAACACCCCCCCAGCCCCTTCACCCCTGTGTAACCTCCCCAGCCCCGATACCCCTCGGTGTGGACCTTCTGGGTCACAGGTCTTTTTTCCACACTGTAAATCATCTAATCTAATCCAACATTCTTCTGGCTCATGTTGATGGCAAACACAGTGTTTAGACAATATTGATGGGTAGCACAGTGGTTAGCACTACTGCCTTACAGCACCAGAGACCTGGGTTCAATTCCAGCCTTGGGCGACTGACTGTGTGGAGTTTGCACATTCTCCCCGTGTCTGCGTGGGTTTCCTCCGGGTGCTCTGGTTTCCTCCCACAGTCCAAAAATGTGCAGGTCAGGTGAATTGGTCATACTAAATCTCCAGTAGTGTTAGGTGTTGGGGAATGGGTCTGGGTGGGTTTCTCAACGGATGGTCGGTGTAGACCTGTTGGGCCGAAGGGCCTGTTTCCACATTAAGTAATCTAATCTAAAGACCAACACCCCCTCCCTATCTAACCTCCCCAGCCCCTACACTCCCCCCCCCCACTATCTCTGTAATGCCGTCCAGCCCAACGCCCCCTCCCTATCTATGTAACCTTGTCCAGCCTCACACCTCCTCCCTATCTCTATCACCTCCTCAGTCCCTACACCCCTCCCTTTCTCTGCAACCCCCTACACCCCCTCCCTACCTCTGTAACCCCCTCCAGCCCCTACACCTCCTCCCTATCTCTGTAACCCCCTCCAGCCCCTATACCCCCTCCCCTATCTCAGTAACCCACTCCACCTTCTATACCCCCTCCCTATTTCTGTCACTTCCTCAGTCCCTACACCTCCTCCCTATCTCTGTAACCCCCTACACCCACTCCCTACCTCTGTAACCCTCTCCAGTCCCTACACCTCCTCCCTATCTCTGTAACCCCCTCCAGCCCCTATACCCCCTCCCCTATCTCAGTAACCCCCTCCACCTTCTATACCCCCTTCCTATTTTTGTCATCTCCTCAGTCCCTACACCCCCTCCCTATCTCTGTAACCCCCTACACCCCCTCCCTACCTCTGTAACCCCCTCCAGCCCCTACACCTCCTCCCTATCTCTGTAACCCCCTCTCGCCCCTATACCCCCTCCCTATATGTGTAACCCCCTCCCTATCTCAGTAACCTTCTACACCCCCTCCCTATTTCTGTCACCTCCTCAGTCCCTACACCCCTCCCTTTCTCTGCAACCCCCTACACCCCCTCCCTACCTCTGTAACTCTCTCCAGCCCCTACACCTCCTCCCTATCTCTGTAACCCTCTCCAGCCCCTATACCCCTTCCCCTATCTCAGTAAACCCCTCCACCTTCTACACCCCCTCCCTATTTCTGTCACCTCCTCAGTCCCTACACCCCTCCCTTTCTCTGCAACCCCCTACAACCCCTCCCTACCTCTGTAACCCCCTCCAGCCCCTACACCTCCTCCCTATCTCTGTAACCCTCTCCAGCCCCTATACCCCTTCCCCTATCTCAGTAAACCCCTCCACCTTCTACACCCCCTCCCTAATTCTGTCACCTCCTCAGTCCCTACACCCCCTCCCTATCTCTGTAACCCCCTACCTGTCTCTGATTCCTCCCCTATTCCCTCCACCCCAGGGGCTCCCAGGCAGGGTGGAGCTGGAGAGGTTTGGCTGTTGGTGGTGGCAGGGGGTGGTGCGAGGAGGCAGGGATTCTCTGTGTTGTCCCCCCTCAAACTGAGTCCCTGCTGACACTCCCCTGTCCCCTTGAGGGGAAGGGGTAGCCTGGGCTGGGGGTGATGGGTGTGTGTGTGTGTGTGTGTGTGTGTGTGTGTGTGTGTGTGTGTGTGTGTGTGTGTGTCGATTGATGGAACAGGGTGAGGGAGAGTGACCAAGAAACGATGCTAGCCAGTAACATCTCCAGTGCATTCTGTGAGCCATCCTTCCATCCGATGTGTTCCTCCTCCTCCTGCTGCTGAGCGACTTCACATCTTAACCTGGTCTTCGGAATTTGAACCGTTAAATCTTTACAAAATATATTCTCAAATCCCAGGCAGAATTTGCTTCCGTTATGTCTAGGCTAGTTAAAATGTAAACACTACAAACAAAGCATCTGATGTAACTCCTAAATAATTGACTGATTTATTGTCTTCAGGCAAAGTCCTCCCACTGAATTTTGGAATCCCATAACAGAGGCCATTCAGCCCATTGATGATCCTCTAACCTTTCGGATTAGTCCCACTCTCTCTGCTCTTGCCCTATTGCCCAGCAACTTGTGCCCCCACCCCAACCACTCTCCAGTTTCATTCTAAACGTTTATAGTGAACCTACTCCTGCCTCAGAGTGTAGGCCAGACCACAGCAACTTATGTTTCTCAATATCCTCACTCATCAACCCACTCCCAGATGTCATGACCCCCCCCCCTTCCCAGATCAGGTTAGGACTTGAACCTGGCCCTCTTAGCTCAGAGGTAAGGGCACTGCCACCCAACATTGTAAAACTGTTTGATTCTTTTAATCATCAGTTATCTGGAGTTGATCTCATCTGCTTCCTGCCTCTCCTGATCCAATTCCTCCTTCTTCACTCCCATTGTTTTACGATTTTATAAAGTCACTCCTTAACCTTCTCTGCTGGAGGACCTGAGCTACGTGCTCAGAGAAATAGAGAGAGAGCACGTTTGTGTAAATGGTCTTGTATTTTCTCCCTCTCTGGGTGGGAGAAATGTAAGGCACAGGATAGATAACAGTGGAGACAGGGAGAGAATATTCTGCCTTCATTCAGTTTAGATTCCCTACAGTGTGGAAACATGTCCTTTAGCCCAACATGTCCACACCAACCCTCTGAAGAGTCGCCCACCCAGACTCATTCCCTTCTGACTTATGCACCTATCACTACGGGCAATTTACCACGGCCAATTCACCTGCCCTGCACATCTTTGGACTGTGGGAGGAAACCGGAGCGCCCGGAGGAAACCCACGCAGACACGGGGAGAATGTACAAACTCCACACAGACAGTCACCCGAGGCTGGAATTGAACCTGGGACCCTGGTGCTGTGAGGCAGCAGTGCCAACCACTGAGCCACTGTGCCGATAACATCCTTTCCCAGCAGGCTGTCTCTGGGTGACCCTGTGAGAATTCACCTTGCTGCTATTGCCCGTGGGGTTGGGCAGGTGGTGGCTAACTCACAGAATTAGGTTTAAGGCCTCCATAGAGGTTATACCTGGGCCTGGCCTGAGTGCAGAAGCCGGTCGGTAGACTCGCTCAGCTCCCGAAGCCATTACACATCACTCACTTAGTCTGATGGTGTTACTATCGGGGAGGGTTCATGCCATTGATTCTCTCACATTCCTGCTGGGCCCCATTGTCATGGCAACTGAGATTTCTCCTCGGTGCATTCTGTTCATGTAGTTCTGCTGCCAGAGGTGGAAGGATAAAGGACAAAAGAATCTGGTGTGTATCAATGTGAAGGAAGATCTTCGAATGAGTTTCCCTATTGTCCCTGCTCCAGCATTGGAAGCTGTGCCTTTCATTAATGCCTGAAATTTGGAATTCTCTCCTTCACCACTTTAAGCCCATTTCCTGCTTACATTAGAATACTAGGTGGCTCAGTGGTTAGCACTGCTGCCTCACAGGCCAGGAACCTGGATTCGATTCCAGCCTTGGGCGACTGTCTGTGTGGAGTTTGCGCACTTTCCCTGTGTCTGAATGGGTTTCCTCCGGGTGTTCCAGTTTCCTCTCCAAAGATGTGCAGGTTAGGGTGGATTGGCTGTGCTAAATTGCCCTGTAAGGTGCAGTTTAGGTGGTAAATGTGGACAATGGTGTTAGGGTGGAATGCTCTTTGGAGGGTTAGTGCAGACTTGATGGACTGAATAGACTCTAGCTGCACTGTAAGCATCCTATCTCCCGTTCCTCAGCCTCTGTCACTGCTGTGCAGTTATGCCTCAGTTTGCTCTCTCCTCCTGCTCATATTTGATTTGCCCTGCAGAGGTGACACGAGCTCCTGACTCTTCAATGTGCTTATTGAACAGCATTTTACTGTATCTCAACAATCACAATTCCAGCTCAGTTTCTAGCTTTAACTCTGATTCCACACCCAGATTACGGTGATCAGGTTCAGTGAGCAGGAAGTCGTTCACAGACTCTCACCATCAGACACAGGAAAAGCTGAACAATTGAACATCGTATTCCTGAAGGAGCTGGGAGAGAATTCCAAGGCCTCTCACACCCTGCCCTTACACTACTTTGACACTGACTGTTTATGGCTATTCGACATGGGGAGCCGTAACCAACTTGCCTGATCCTGTGCTCCCGACCAATGAGATTTGTTTCCCTCGTGGTCACTAGGAGGTGAGGAGTAGCGAGTGAACTTTCCCCTTCTTTGTTCAGAGGAAACTGAGGCCAATTTTCAGCATCTCACCTCAACAGATGTGCAAAATCAATAAAACAATTGCATTTCTATTGTGCCTTTTAAGCTGTCCCCAAAGATCTCACAGCCAGTCACGTCCTCTTAAAGAACCTTTCTCTTTGACTGAACCTTTGGTTATTTCACTCTGTCCAAATACCATCCATGCGTAGTTGACTTTCAATGTCTTCCGGTCATTGCTCCAATCTTCGGATGTTTTATTCTGTGAAAGGTGCTACATAAATGCAGGATCACTAAATTGTTATGGTCCAGGGGAGGCCATTTGGCCCTCTGTGCCAGCACTGGCTTTTTGAATGATCACCGTTACCCTGTGTCAGTCTCGGCCTTTTCCCCAACCCCCTGCACACCATTTCTATCCAAATAGCTACCTAATGTCTGAACTGAACCTGTCTACCCCACATTTCCAGTCAGTGAGTTCCACACCCTCACCACTTGCTGGTTTTCCCTCACATCACTCGTGCTTTATTTGCACATCACGTTAAATGCATGTCCCTCTCGTTCTTGTTCCTGTTACACAGAGGAACAGCTTCCCCTCATCTACTCTACCTAGGCTGCTCATGGCTTTGGAAACCTCTGTCTAGTCCCAAGTGTTTCAATTTATCCTCAGAACTGAAGTCTGTCCTCCCTGGAATCATTCTTGTAAATCATGTCTGCACTCTCTCTGCTGTACGAAAGATGTGTTTGCATCTTTACGGGCGGCACAGTGGCTCAGTGGTTAGCGCTGCCGCCTCCCAGCACCAGGGCCCTAGGTTCGATTCCAGCCTCAGGTGACTGTCTGTGTGGAGTTTGTACATTTTCCCGCTGTCTGCGTGGGTTTCCTCCCACAGTCCAAAGATGTGCAGGTCAGGTGAATTGGCCATTCTAAATTACCCATAGTGTTAAGTGCATGAGTCAGAGGGCAGTGGGTCTGGGTGGATTAGCTCTTCGGAGGGTTGGTGTGGACTGGTTGGGCCAATGGACCTGTTTCCACACTGTAGGGAATCTAATCTAAGCTTTCCCATAATGTGGTGTTCACAGTACTCCTGCTGAATTGCATGAGCATAGAGTCCCTAGAGTGTGAAAGCAGTCCACACAGACCCTCCAAAGAGATCACTCCCAGACCCACCCCTCTATCCCTCCCTGTAATACCCATGGCTAACCCACCAAACCTACACATGCCTGTGACACGATGGGGCGATTTAGCACAGCCAATCTATATCTTTAGACTGTGGGAGGAAACCCACGCAGACACGGGGAGAATGCAAACTCCACACAGTCAGTCACCCGAGGCTGGAATCGAACCCGGGTCTTTGGAACTGTGAGGCAGCAGTGCCAACCACTGAGCCACTGCACAGTGCCCATTGTCTTGCGTCAGTTTAACATCACCTCATAATAAAAGTAAAATAATGCAGAAGCTGGAAATCTGAAACCAGCACAGGAAATGCTGGAGAAACTCAGCAGGTCTGGTGGCATCGGTTGGGAGAGAGAGAAAAACAGAGTTAAACATTTTGAGTCCGCTCTGACTCTTTTTTACAAATGCCAACTCTGTTTCTCTCTCCACAGATGTTGCCGAACATGCTGAGTGTCTCTGTGCTCGTTTCAACATCCCCTCACTGTTCTTCTTCCCTCTGCCCTGATTAATAATGGAGCTGAGAACGCTCCATGGTTCATTAACTGCACTTCTCCACCCTGTCCTGCCACTCTGTGCACATATACCAATCCTCCCCACCCCATCCCTGTGGGTGGCATGGTGGTTAGCACTGCTGCCTCATAGCACCAGGGACTCTGGTTCGATTCCAGCCTCAGGCGACTGATTGTGTGGAGTTTGCACATTCTCCCCGTGTCTGCGTGGGTTTCCTCCGGGTGCTCCGGTTTCCTCCCACAGTCCAAAGATGTGCAGGTCAGGGTGAATTGACCATGCTAAATCGCCCATCGTGTTAGCTGCATTAGTCAGAGGGAAATGGGTCTGGGTGGGTTAGTCTTCAGAGGGTTGATGTGGACTGGTTGGGCCGAAGGGCCTGTTTCCATTCTGTAGGGAATCTAAGCCAATCTCCCCCAATCCTGGAGCATCTTTAGAAATGTTATTAGCAGGTGAGAGCCTGGTTTGTAGTTTGAGTTTGTAATAGCTGGGAACCTCCCGGGAACGAGCAGACGGTATGTGCTGGATGGTCACGAGGTGTGAATGTTATTCAATCAGCCAGGACTTTATGTCAGTGACACACAGTAGCAGTCTCGAGGGGAACAGGAAGCAGGTTAAGCTGCAGAGGGATTTCAGTTCATACGCAGCCAGATGAGACAGTGCCACAGAAACGACTTGAATGATTCACTGTCTCCACCATCAGCAACGCTGTCAGAATATTCAGAGAGACTTTTAAATAAAATCATGAGGAAAATGTGTGGAAATGCACAGCAGGTCTCTCAGCTTCTGAAGGAGGAAAACACGTGTCAGTGTTTCACAGGGAGACCACTTGATCCCTGGACCCCTGCTACTGCCTCGTGACCAGGATAAAGGAAGGGGCAGGCAGCAGAGAACACGGAGTTAAGGTCAACACAGAGTCAGCCAGAGATGAGTTCAGGAAAGTCGCATTATGCCGTGAGTGTGTGATCGGGCAGGGGAATTGAAGAAACATTTGAAGGGGAGAAATTTACACGGGGAGTGGAACTAATCAGGGAGCTTGTTCAAATACAGAAAATGTGGTGCTGGAAAAGCACAGCTGTACTGGTAGCATCCGAGGAGCAGGAGAGTCGAAGTTTCGAGCATTCGCCCTTTATCAGGAATGTTTATGCTCGAAACACAATTCTCCTGCTCCTCAGATGCTACCTGACTGGCTGTGCTTTTCCAGCATTACACGTTTTGGCTCTGACTCTCCAGCATCTGTAGTCCTCACTTTCTCCTACCTCATTCAAAAAGGCTGGCCTGGATATGATGGACCGAGTGGCCTCTTTCTGTACAATATTGATGATGTCAAGAAGGATGAGGAACAATTAAAATCATGACAGAGCAGTGAAGGTTAATGCAATAACTATCATCTACTGAACCTCATAGAACAGGAATAAACACAAATTATAAACATCTGGCAGGGTCTGTGAAGATGAACATTTCAAATCAATGGCTTTTCATAGAAACAGAAAAAAATTAGGAGCAGGAATAGCCCATTCGCTCCTTTGAGACTGCTCCACCATTCAACAGGATCAACTCAGTCCCCTGTTCCCGCTTCCTCCCTATGGTCCTATTAACCCTAACACTAGGCTGCAGCATTGGAGGCTGAGGGGTGCTCTTATAGAGATTTATAAAATCATGGGGGGCATGGATAGGGTGAATAGACAAGGTCTTTTCTCCAGAGTAGGCAGAGTCCAAAACGAGAGGTGCATAGGTTTAAGGTGAGAGGGGAAAGATTTAAAGGGACCTACATCTAGGGCAGCATGGTGGCTCAGTGGTTAGCACTGCTGCCTCACAGCACCAGAAACCCAGGTTCAATTCCAGCCTCGGGCGACTGTCTGTGTGGAGTTTGCACATTCTCCCCGTGTCTGCGTGGGTTTCCTCCCACAGTCCAAAGATGTGCAAGTCAGGGTGAATTGGCCATTCTAAATTACCCATAGTGTTAGGTGCATTAGTCAGAGGGAAATGGGTCTGGCTGGGTTAGTCTTCGGAGGGTCGGTATGGACTTGTTTCCACACTGTAGGGAATCTACTCTAAGGGGGAACGTTCTCACGCAGAGGGTGGTGCGGATATTGAATGAGCTGCCAGAGGAAGTGATGGAGGCTGGTACAATTACAGCATTTAAAAGGCATCTGGATGGGTATAAACAGGAAGGGTTTAGAGGGATATAGACCAAATGATGGCAAATTGGACTGGATTAATTGAGGATATTCTCGTTGGCATGCATGAGTTAAGCCGAGAGGTCTGTTTCTGTGCTGTACAGCTTTAAGACTCTATATATTTACGTCTTTCTTGAAGATCTTCAATGTTTTGGCTTCATGTGGCAGAGAATTCCACAAGCTGCCCAATCTCTGGGTGAAGACATTTCTCCTCAGCTCAGTCTGAAATGGCTTACCCTGTAACCTTAGCCTGTGACCCCTGGTTTCTGGACTCCCCAGTCATCGGCTAAATCCTTCCTGTGTAATTTTATGGGATCTTTTCATGCGATGCCGTCTCAGGCTTCTAAACTGTCGGGAACAGAGACCCAACCAATCCAGGCTCTCCCTGTGCATCTGTCCCAGCATCCCAGGAATCAGTCAATCAACCATCTTTGCCCTCCCTTGCTGGCCAGGTCATCCCTCTCAGGAGACCAAGGCAGGGGGCCAACAGGACAGGGTAATGGTTAGTATGGGACGGGCAGGTTGCCTGATGAGGAAAAGCTGGACAGACTGGGCTTGTATCCATTGGACCTTCGAAGAATAAGGGCTGTCCTGATTGGAATATCTGAGATCCTGAGGATGGAGGGTGGAGGATATTTTCTCTTGCTGGAAAATCGAGAGCGGGGGTGGGGGGGGAAGGGGATGTCACTGTTTCTGAATCGTATCTGGGTCACATTGAGACCTGCGGAAGGGAGGGACAAAGGGGCTAAAGGGTAACTACTTCTGCAAAAAAAAAACACTTACCAATATATTTTGATGCATATATGACAATAAATCTAAATCTAAGACAAAGGCAGAAAGTTAAACAGATGCCACCCATTTCTCAACAGCTATAGGGAATGCTACATTCAAAATGATACGCTGAGTTAGCCTGAGAATTGAAAAAGGCTGAGAGACTGAAATCTATTATGCAGTCCTGGAGAAGCCCTTACTGTCTCCACGGGTGATCTGTACTGAGAACATTTGTCCTGGATGAATGGACAAACAGCGAGAGAGGCCAATGGATGGGAAATAATGTCTGGATGATCCAGTCGCACTGTCTCTCTGTGCCAAATATAGCACACTCTGAATCTCTGCTCTCAACTGTCCAGCGCCTGACTAGCCTCTGCTCTGAGCTACCCCGTCAGGAGGCAGGGTGATAGTTAGTCAGGCACAACTACCTCTTGTCGCTCAAAGAACTGGGCAAATCGATTCTTCACAAACACCCTCAATGCAAGTCTGAATGTTCAAGACCCGCTCAAACAAAAATTGACTCCCTGTAGGATTGAGAGTCCGAGAACGGGTAATTAATCTGTGAAAGCAGCAACTTGGTGAAGTTTGTGGGATTGTGGGAGTGGGTGGGTGTTGCAGGGAATAGAGGGCAGGCTGCAAGACGAATAGCAGAGCGATGCAGACGGTACAACAACGCTAAGTTAACATTCACACAACACCAAGTTATAGTCCAACCACCTGATGAAGGAGTGTCGCTCCGAAAGCTAGCGCTTCCAATTAACCCTGTTGGACTATAACCTGGTGTGGTGTAATTTTTAACTTTGTCCACCCCTGTCCAACACCAGCACCTCCAAATTAGTACAACAACTTGTTAGCATTCACAGGGCACTCGTGGCCACAGGCTGCTCAGGAATTTCCTCACCGATATATCAGCAGCTTTAAATGCGCCATGATTTTCTCTGCAAATATGGAGTGTCCTACAACATCCTGAGGGTCATGAAAGGTGCTATGTAAATGCAATTCTTTGGCTGCTACGGAGAGAGGCTGGATAAGCTCCTGATGTTTTCCTTGGAGCAGTGAAGACCGAGGTGTATACGATTATGAGGGGCAAGGACAGGGTGGACAGGAAGCAGCTGTACCCCTTAGTCAAGGGGTCAGTAATGGGGTGGGGGGGGCACCATTTTAAGGTGAAATGCAGGAGATTTCAAGGGAATTTGAGGAAAATATTCCTTACCTAGAGGATGGTGGGGATCTGGAATGCTGTGGCTGGGAGGGGAGATGAGGTGGTGAACCTCACCACCTTTAACCAGTACCTGGATAAGCACTTGAAGTGTCATCACATTCAAGACTATGGGGAAAGGGCTGGGAAGTGGGACTAGTGTTGGCAAAAAATGTATTTTTGGGAGCTTAGACTCAATGACTGAAGGCCCTCATTGGTCCGTTGTGACTCTGTGATGCCTCACATTGTTGGGTCTTATCATTGTGATTTCGGAAATGTCCATAAATGAGGTGACCTTCAGAGTCACAAATAAAAATAGGCTTGGGCAAAGAATATGGACTGACAGAGAATATGGATCGCACACCTCTACTTTCAAACTTCACACAATGTCTTAGAACCATAGAATCCCGACAGTGTGGAAGCAGGCCATTCGGCCCATCGGGTCCACACCGACCCTCTGAAGAGCCATCCCACCCACCATCCCCACACCCACTCTATCCCTGTCACCGTGCATTTCCCACAGCTAACCCACTAGCTCACACATCCCCTGCACACACTATGGGGTAATTTCCCATGGCCAATCCACCCCTAACCTGCACATGGTTGTGACTGTGGGAGGAAACCGGAGCACCCGGAGGAAACCCATGCAGATGGTCACCTGTAGACAAGTCCATCCCTAATTACCACTGAGCCTTCCCTGTGGGAACTGCACCCTGCTAGGCCACATCAGACTGTGCTGAGGACTGAACTAGATTGCTGTGTGGATCTGGACCAACATTTCCGGGCTCCTAGGGTTCCCACCTGAAGGATTACACAGTCCTCGAAGGGTAGTTTGAAATAGATGTTCCATTACAAGGACTCAGCAGTGTGGCCGTCATTATTACTGATGACGAGCTTTTTGTTCTCAATTTATTTAATGAGCTGAGTTTAAATGCCCCAGTGGGGTTTGAACTCATCTCTCTGCTCATTAATCAAGCTCTGCTCGTCTAGTTACATAACCATTATGCGACTGTGTGGCCAAGGGGACTACTCATGCCTCATCTCAATCAGCACCCATAACCCATCCAATTCATGTAACCAACTCAGCCCAGACACATTTTCTATACATAAGATTGGTGGTATAGTGGACAGTGAAGAAGGTTCTCTGGGAGTACAGCCAGATCTTGGTCAACTAGGCCAATGGAGTTTAGATTTTCTTTTAGATTAAATTCCCTACAGTGTGAAAACAGGCCCTTCAGCTCAACAAGTTCCACACCGACCCTCCGAAGAGTAACCCACCCAGAACCATTTCCCTCTGACTAATGCACCCAACACTATGGGCAATTTAGTATGACCAATTCACCTGACCTGCACATCTTTGGACTGTGGGAGGAAACCGGAGCACCCGGAGGAAACCCACACAGACACGGGGAGAATGTGCAAACTCCACACAGTCAGTCGCCCAAGGCTGGGATCGAACCCGAATTCCTGTCATTGTGAGACAGTAGTGCTAACCACTGAGCCACCATGCCGCCCTTAGAGAAGGGAAGTAGGATAGCAGCCTCAAGGCAGAGACCTTAAGTGAGTTTAAGGTCCAGTGAGGCCTCAGATGAATTTGAGCACAAATGTGAGAATTATAGAACCAGGTACCACTGGACTGAGAGTCACTGTCAGACAGCGAGCAGCAGTGGATATTGGTGAACAGGAATCGGCACACATAAGGAGCAAAAGTTTGGATGAACACAAGATTAGGGAGTGGCTAGTGAGGGACCAGGTCAGATACAGAGAGAGAGAGAGATTGGGTTGGATAGTGAGAGAGCAGGTCAGGGAGGGAGAGATAGGGGAGGAAACAGTGAGAAACCAGGTCAGAGAGAGAGATTGGGGAGTGGGCAGTGAGAGAGCAAGCCAGGGAGAGAGAGAGAGAGAGAGAGGAGGAGATAGTGAGAGAGCAGGTCAGACAAATGTGAGGTGTTGGATTTTGGTGGGTCAAACCAGGGCAGGACTTATACAGTCAACAGTAGAGCCCTGGGGAGTGTTATAGAACAAAGAGATCTAAGGTTACAGGTTCAAGCCCCTGAAAGTGGAGTCACAAATGGACAGGGCAGTGAAGAAGGCTTTCAGTCTGTTTGCTTTCATCAGTCAGAGCATTGAGTCCAGGAGTTGAAATATCTTGTTGCACCTAAGGCCACATTTGGAGCACTGCGTGCAGTTCTGGTCACCCTACTATGGAAAGGATATTGTTCAACTAGAAAGGGTGCAGAAAAGATTTATTAAGATACTACCTGGACTGGAGGGTTCAGGAGAGGCTGGACAGACTGGGACTTTATTCCCTGGAGCATGGGACACTGAGGGGTTACCTTATAGAGGTTTATAAAATCATGGGAGGCATGGCTAGGGTGAATAACTAAAAATGTTTCCACATGGTAAGGCGGTACTAAAATTAGAGGGCATAGGTTAAAGATGAGAGGGGATAGATACAAAAAGGTCCAGAGGGGCAATTGTTTCACACAGAGAGTAGCGAGTGTCTGGGAGGCTACCAGAAGGATTGATGGAGGTGGGTACAATTTGTCATTTAGTAACATTTGGGCAGGTACATGGATGGGATGGGTATGGAGGGATATGGACCAATCGCAGGAAAGTGGGATTAGATTCAATGTGAAAACTGGGCAGCATGGAGACATTGGGCTGAAGGGCCTGTTTCCATGATGCAGACCTCCATGACTCGATGACATTGAGAGTAAAGAGTTAGATGGCTGTTTTTAACTCGACGGGCCAAAGGGCCTCTCTCTCTCTGTGCTGTAGACCTCAATGGACTTGATGATACATTGCCACTTCATCTGACTCCAATCAAACTACAAATCTGCAATAACCTATTCCCAACTGCAACGCTGCTCAGCACCAGAAGCTGACAGGTGGTTCCTAGCCTCTTCAGTTCTGCCAATCCAACCTGCTTTATTACACAAGAAACACAGAAACCAGGAGCTGGCCCTTCAGCCCTTCAATAGGATCATGGGTAATCCTCCAGCTCATTACCCATTTCCTCCCCATTGATGTCTTTAGATGTCCAACCACTGCATTGAGTATGCTCAGTGACCCGGCCTCCATCTGGGGCAGTAGGTTCCACAGGTTCACCACCCTCTGAGGGAAGAACTCTTTACTCATCTCAGCTGCAAATGGCCAACTCCACTGTATCCTGAGACTATGATTCCTGGCTGTAAACTCTCCAACCAAAAGGCACATCCTCCATAGTCTGTCCAGCCCTGTTAACATTTCATACCCTCCTCCCATCCTTTAAACTCTATTGAGCCCAGGCCCAAGTGAACAGTCCTACCCTGCTATTAGCCCCGGGAACCCTCACTGCACTCCCAGGAAGGCAGCTGGTGCAAGGGAAAGATAGTTTATAGTTTATAGATAAATATAGGGTCGGGGTGGGTTACTCTTCGAAGGGTTGGTGTGGACTTGTTGGGCCGAAGGACCTGTTTCCACACTGTAGGGAATCTCATCTAAATCTAGTTCTGACAGTGGAGTGGCAATGAAATGGTCAGACTGCAATTTGAATATGAGAGTGGGCGTGGAGAAGATGTTCCCACGAGTAGGAGACTAGGACCCGGGGGCACAGCCTCAGGGTGAAGGTACAACCCTTTAGAACAGAGATGAGGAGGAATTTCTTCAGCCAGAGGGTGGGGACTCTGGGGAGCCCAATGCCACAGAGAGCTGTGGAGGTCAAGTCACTGAGTGTACTTAACACAGAGATAGACAGGTTCTTGATTGGTGAGTAGGTCAAAGGTTACAGAGAGAAGGCAGGAGCATAGGGTTAAGAAACATATCAGCCAGGATTGAATAATGGAGGTAAAAACAATGACTGCAGATGCTGGAAACCAGATTCTGGATGAGTGGTGCTGGAAGAGCACAGCAGTTCAGGCAGCATCCAAGGAGCTTCGAAATCGACGTTTCGGGCAAAAGCCTTTCATCAGGAATGACTTTTGCCCAAAACGTCGATTTCGAAGCTACTTGGATGCTGCCTGAACTGCTGTGCTCTTCCAGCACCACTAATCCAGGATTGAATAATGGATAGACTCAATGGGCTGAATGGCCTGATTCTGCTCCCATGGTCTAATCCACTGGTGGGGAAGGTGTGATCACAGAGACAGAGTGGGGACGGTGTGTGAAGTCTCTGATACAAACACACAGCACTGTGAGCACTGGGGCTAACACATCATTGTTCCTGTGCTAAATGATTCCATCTTCCATCTCAAAGAAGATAAGAGCTTGTGAATCACACAACACTAAAGCCATAAATAGCCCACAGAAGCAAACTTCCCCATCTGGAGCTGCTGACTCAAACCAGGGTTGGTTTGTCATTGCTTGCTAAATTGGTATTGGCAGAATTCAGAGAAGTAATTAGTTAGAACAGAAAGTACTAAGAAAACTCAGTGGGTCTGGCAGTTTCTGTGAGGAGAGAGGCAGAGTGAACAGGCAGAATCTTCTCCCCTCTCTCTCTCTTTCTGGTAGTGAGTTTGGAAAGTGAAGGGCATTTAAACTGACGGTATTGTACTGAGCCCAACACCTTCCAGACAAACGTTCCCCCTCACAAAAAAAAACATTCAGTCCATCATATCCACATCGCCCGAATAAACTGACTGCACATTCTAATCCCACCTCCTCGTGCCTGCCCCACAGCCCTGCAGGTCTCATTGTTCAGGGGCAAATCCAGCTTCTTTTTCAATGAGTTTCGGGTTTCTGCGTCAACCTCCAAACTGGGCAGAGAATTCCACACACCCACCAGCCCCTGGGGGAGTAGGATCTCCTCGGGACCTCTCTAATCCACCCACCAATCAGCTCACCGAATAGGTAGTGACTGTCCTACCCACGGCTGCCAGTCTTCCCCGGGGGCGCTGCTGTGCACACAGATTCCTCGATTCCGATTGGTCGGCGGCACTAAGTGGACAGGATTTGTACTCTTCGGATCTTAAGGGTAAGGTTGGTAGGTGGCCTCAGTAGTGTCTGATTGGTTCGCTGGGTCTCGAGGCAGTGGGGGGGGGGCTCCCATTGGCTGGAAAGGCCCCCATACCTCGGCAAAATTCCAGCCGACATTTCTGGCCAATCGCCTTCCATTCCATCTGGAGAAAATGAGAGATGTTTTATAGAAGGACAGGAGGCAGGAAAATGGCAGGGGGGGTGGGGTTCAGAGGGAGGGGCTCGGGGGGAAAGAACAAATATGGGTGGAGATTATCGAAAGATGCGGTAACAACAGGGTTGTCATAGTGGGTGACTTTAACTTCCCCAGTATTGGCTGGGACTGCCTTAGAGCCAGAGGCTAAGATGGGATGGAATTTGCTAAGTACATCCAAGAGGGTTTCTTGAAACAGTATGTGGAAACAGTAAGGGCCATACTGGACCTTGTATTGGCTAATGAGCCTGGCTAGGTGACTGACCTCTGAGTGGGAGAGCATTGAAGACTTGTATTGCAACTCTCTCAATAACCTGCGATAGATCCCATCAAGCCCTGGGGAACTTAACGACTTTAATGCTCTTCATCTCGACTTCTTTCTTGATCTCAAAATCTCCTAAACGTATTAGCATGCTCCACACTAACGGGGTGGTGAAGAAGACATAGTTATTGGTCAGGGAATTGAGTACAAGAATCAGGCTAGAGCAGGACGTTGCAGCTTTATAAGAGTTTGGTTAGGCCACATGTGGAGTATTGTGTTCAGTTCTGGGTCCCTCATTACAGGAAGGACCTCGAGGCTTTGGAGAGTGTGCAGAAGTGGTTTACCAGGATACTGCCTGGATTAGTGGGTATGAGCTATAAGGAGAGGCGAGGAAAAACTTGGGTTGTTTTCTCTGGAGCTGCAGAGTGTCTGTTGGGTGATTTGATAGATGTCTATGAAATTATGAGATGCACCGACAGGGTTGACAGTCAGAATCTTTTTCCCAGAGTTGAAATGTCTCATACTCAGAGGCATGTGCTTAAGGTGAAAGGGCAAAAGTTCAAAGGAAACGTGAGGGGCAAGTTTATTTACACAGAGAGTGGTAGGGGTGTGGAACATACTGCCAAGGGTGGTGTTGGAGTCGGATATGATAGGGGCATTTATGGAACTTTTATTACACACATGAATATGCAAGGAATGGAGGGATTGGCTGAAAGGATGAGTTTAATTTGACGCCATGTTCAGCACAACACTGTGAGCCGACGGGCCTGTTCTTGTGCTGCACAGTTCTATGTTCTTTGTAACAAATGGGCCAGGTAAGGCAGGACAGAGTGAACAACATAAGAGCTAAGAGATGGTGATGAGCTAAGTGATGAAATAGAAGTTTTCTGGAGGAAGAAGTGATGGGAATACTTGCTTCAACACCAATAACAATAAAGTGTAATCTTAGAGATGGAATGCTATCAGTGACAGAAGAGCTGATGTATTTTCAATTCTTTCATGACTGACTTAGAGGGGAATTTGCAGGGGGGTGGTGCTCTGCTGCCCTTATCCTTCTAGATGGAAGTGGTTTTGGGTTTGGAAGGTGCTGCCTGAGGATCTTTGGTGAATTTCTGCAGTCGATGGTACACACTGCTGCAACTTAGCATCGGTGGTGGAGGGAGCGGATGCTTGTGAATGTGGTGCCGGCCTTTGTCCTGGATGGTGCTGAGTTTCCTGAGTGTTGTTGGAGCTG